>NC_034014.1:7091700-7195078 GCF_000346465.2 Prunus persica
TATCAGTCAATCTAAGTTTAGGATGTAATTTTGTTTTACAATACAAAATGCTGCAATTAAAGAAGAATTAAGAATCAGACAATAATTTAGAATCTAAGATAGTACACAAATTTCAAGGGGGATACATTTGCTCATAGGGGTGCTATATTACAAGTTACAACAAACAATGTATTGTACGGCTGCTTTGGCGCTCTGGTTGACAGAAATAGGTGTAAATAGACTTGTCTAATTCCCAATTTTCAAAGTTTTGCATGTACTCATGCACTTTAATAGGCATTCAAACTCTGATTGAGGTTCCCTAGCATGGTTAGTGGGATGAGTAATAATACGTGATGATAACTATTGAATGCAGGATGATCTTATATGCAAAGTGGGGTTCATGTCTCTTGTGTGTACATTAGATCTGTCAAACCATTTTCAGATTTTTGTAAAACATTAATTTGTGTTTCCTTGGCATTCTGCTAGTGCAGTTTTATCTGCTTAGCAATATGATGCGTAATCAGGCATTCTACAGTTCTACCTTTAAGATAGGAGAAATAAATATGTGAGCATTGTTAGACAGACACAGTTGCAAAAATGAAAGCATACAAAAAAATTATGAAGGGAAGAAAGAAAGTTCAAAACGCTTAGTGCATTGCGCATTGTTGCTGTATTCTAGTCCTTAAATAGTTGGTCACCCAATTATTAGAGACCTTGATTGAAATTTATACACAGTTGTCTGTGTCTTTTTTTCCCCCCATAAATTGGTCCCTTGCACATCACTTTAATTTCACTACTATGTTGAATGACAAAGAGATTTTCAAGGATAACTGCAATGTTCTTCTTGATTTATAATTGAAGTGCAGGATGATGCTTCCCTATCATGGAGAAAGAGGAAGAAGCACTTTTTCATACTAAGTAACTCTGGAAAACCAATATATTCCAGGTTGGTCTCAGTTGCCTCGACTATCTGTGTAGAGAAGTGCAAAATCTACATTTCTCTCTGTGCAAAATAGAGTGCAACTATCTATCTGTATTCTGTATTGGTGATATATGTCTTCTCTTGAATCTCTTGTTTGATTGCAGACATGGAGATGAACACAAGCTAGCAGGATTTTCAGCAACATTACAAGCCATAATTTCCTTCGTGGAGAATGGGTAGACACTTCAATTTTGCTGAGTTGGCTGTCTTCTACAATCTCTTTTTTTATTTTATTTTTTTATTTGTCTACTATTAGGTACAAATGATAATGACATTGTAAAGAACTTACAGTGATTCATTAATTGTTTTACAGTGGGGATCATGTCAAACTGGTTAGGGCCGGGAAGCATCAGGTCTGTTTTGTTCCTTTCTGCTCTTGAAATTTTTGTTCATCAAATTATTTCTTCTTTAAACAACCCTTGATTCCTGGGATGATAAAAAGAACTGCTTTTCATTTTCCTGGTTGTAAATTCTTTTATAACATCACTATAAAGTTCTATTTACCATCCTTGAACAGAAAGTCAACTTTAATTTTGAACTATTTGTGTAGCTGAGTAGTCCATGCTAATACTGTCTTGGGCAGAGTTTGAAATCATAGTGATATATTCATTATGCTGTAAACATAGTTAAAGGCACACAAGAGAATTGCTTGGGAAAGAAGGGCTTATTGGATGCCCAGAGGGAGCTGCTAGAGAATCAGCCCTCACTCTCTTTCATTTCCTCCTTTTGATTACACAATCCATCAAGTGAGATCTACCTAGAGGGACTGAGAATCTTACTTGCATGGAACAGTGGCATTTTATATTCCACAACAAGCCTTAGCCGACAGGGGCTGATTCCTGCTCTCCCAAGTCTTTTGAGGGTTCATCCGGGACCTTTGGATTGTACTTGTAAATTTGTTATATGAATGGATATGAGTGAATCTTTTCTTGAGTCAGATCATCTTATGTATCTTAAGCATTAAAAAATAATGTTCATTTGCCTCAAAATTTCTAGTTGTTATTATTATTATTATTTTTTCTGGAAGACTAGAATGACATCATTTTGACTGTGTACATTTGTAACTAGAATGACATCATTTTGACCGTGTACATTTATAACTAACAGTTAAATTAAATGCATCAAATGATTGGATGTTCAGGTGGTTTTTCTTGTCAAGGGACCAATTTACTTGGTATGCATCAGCTGTACAGAGGAGCCTTATGAGTCTTTGAGGATGCAGTTGGAACTTATTTATGGTCAGGTAGCATTGCACTTTCCCCTTCCTCAAAATTCTTTGTGAATTATTATGTGTCACTGTTGGGTCATATTTTGTTAGTGATTTATTGAATAACTTAAACATTCTTCGTGTACTTTCCTTTTTTATGGAATAAAATATCTTATGTTAGTAACTGCACTTTATTTAATTAGTTATGATGTGTGGATGCAGATGCTACTTATTCTTACAAAGTCAGTAAATAGATGTTTTGAGAAGAATCCGAAGTTTGATATGACACCTTTGCTAGGAGGAACAGATATTGTCTTCTCTTCCCTCATCCATTCTTTCAGTTGGTTTGTTTCTCTGCTCCCTTTGGCTTGCCTGACTTGGGAAATGTTTTTTTTTTTTTTTTTTTTGGTGGTTGTGAAAAACCGTCCAATATACCGTTATGATAGTTCCTCATGGTTTGATTCACAAGTGAACAAGTAGTATGCGTACATTACAATTATTGTTCTATCGGTGATGAACTATACCAGTAGTGACAGTAATAGATCATCCAATGTCCCATGAAGGGGTTACTTTTGCCGGTTGAAGATTTCTATCGTTTCTAACCTGATCTGTTTTAAACTGATTGTTCAGTTTGCAAAATATATTTATGAAGAGTGTAAAATTTGAATAAAGAGATATTTACTGTTAAGAAGATATGTGGTAAAATTACTATTCTACTTAATAAGAAGGTTAGATAAGCAAAGTCAAAATCTTGACAATGTGATGCACACACACACCCCCCTCCCCCCACCCCTTCCCAAAAAAAAAAAAAAAAAATCTAAAACAGATGATGCTTATAGCACTATTTCTTATTTCTGTGTTTTCAGGAATCCCGCCACATTTCTTCATGCATACACTTGTCTTCCCCTTGCTTATGCGACAAGGCAAGCTGCAGGTGCCATATTGCAAGATGTTGCCGATTCAGGTGTTCTGTTTGCAATACTGATGTGTAAACACAAGGTTTTGCCATCCACCTTCATGATGTTTATACTTGGGAAAATCTTTTTAAGAACATTTTTTATAAATATTTTTCATGGCACAATTTAAAAATCTTTTACAAGTTAGGGCACTCTGACAACTTTGAAATTGATTGATTGCAGGTCATCAGTCTTGTTGGTGCTCAAAAGGCCTCTCTTCATCCTGATGACATGTTGCTACTTTCTAACTTTGTCATGGCATCAGAATCATTTAGGCAAGTAGATTAATTGGATAAGTCATATGTCATCCTTTTAGCAGCCACAGGGAATTGGAAATTGAAACCTGTTTAGTTTCCAATACATGTTTTGAAGTTATAAAGCACAAGATGATACACTGAAAGCAATATATATTGTTCTTTTCTGTTGGCATGGTTTCAATTAGTGAGTTATTATGATCTATGAGCCTTTCAGATGCAATAGTTGTTTTAAAATTCTCTTTTTGTCTCTATGCAGGACATCTGAATCTTTCTCTCCAATTTGCCTGCCTAGATACAATCCCATGGCATTTTTGTATGCTTATGTCCATTATCTTGATGTGAGTGACACTTAGGTTCATGAATTTTCTTGTGTAAATTTAACTGCATACTTACTTTGCCTCATGCTAGCTTATGTGCTTAATATATGTTTTATACATAGTTATGATGACATGACACAAAATACTTTCTTGTGGCAGGCTGACACATACTTGATGTTGCTTACTACTAGTTCAGATGCCTTTTATCATCTCAAGGATTGCAGGTATACTATAGTTTGAATTTGACCAATGATATTTATCTGTTGTAGGAGTGCTTCGTGTGGCAAATCTTGGCTCGTTCATAGCAAATTATTAACCAATATTTTCCTCCCCATATAATTTTTTCTGTGATCTTATAGGATTCGTATTGAAATGGTCCTTTTGAAGTCAAGTGTTCTCAGTGAGATTCAGAGGTCCATGATAGATGGTGGGATGCGTGTTGAGGAGCTTCCTCTTGATCCTTTACCACGTTCTGCATCTTTTTCTCCGCATTTGGGTCAACACACGCTTTCAACAGATTCTCCTGACAGGTTCAGGGAACCTTATATTGGCGTAGGTGGTCCTGCTGGACTTTGGCATTTCATATATCGCAGTATATTTTTGGATCAGTACGTGTCTTCTGAGTTCTCACCACCAATAAGTAGTCCTCGTCAGCAGAAAAGGTACCACTGCCAAATCTTTTAGTACATTCAAGACATGAAATTTCAATGTCTTCACATTGAAGTCATATGTCACTCTTACCATTTTTGGTAGGTAATTAGTTCTTCTTCTTGCAGATTATACAGAGCTTACCAGAAGCTTTATGCTTCCATGCATGACCGAGGAATTGGGCCCCACAAAACCCAGTTTCGAAGAGATGAAAACTACGGTACTTTTAAGTTCATACTGCTTCATACATATGTGGAACATGTTGATATACTTGAAATTTTGGTTTTGCTCTGATGTGCACTCATTGCTACATCTAAAAACTATGGTGTTTAAGAATGATTGCATCATGTCAAATTCAAAGCTGAACATTGATGTCAGTTTTGCAAAGACAGACGTCTAGTAGGTCAGTAATCAAGGTATTTTGTAGGTATGGATTTTCAAACCTATACATTTGGTTTTTAAGCCCTTGAAATTTATGGCCATAACTGGTTTTTCAAACTTGATCTTTACTATGTCTCTTTCGTACTCTTTCCCATTACATTTTAGATAGTGTACCATGGTTGACATTTGCTTCAATTGCATGTATTTGTGTTTACAAGCTTGATGATGCTTTCCTGATGAATTTATATGTTTTTTTTTTTTTTCAGTTCTACTATGTTGGGTCACCCAGGATTTTGAGCTTTATGCAGCTTTTGATCCACTTGCAGACAAGGTATGATTTTACTTACGATTTCTTGTTTCTTTACGTTGCTCAACTATGCAATACTTATCTACTTTTACATTGCTAAAGAGAATAAAGGGAAAGGTTTGATGCCTTTTTACTTCCATTGTGCCTTGTTTGGTTTTATTAGACAAAAAGGGAAGGAAAGGATATGAAAAAGTAAAGTCGTGGGTCCCAGTGTACGTAAAGTAGTATAATTAGCCCTTCTATATGTTTTGTTGCTTCAGTTTTTCTCCTCCAACCCTCCCATGTTGGGTGAATTGCAAAATGTGGACCCAGGGAAGGGGAATCCATGAATATCCATGCACTTCCATCCAAATTTATTAATTTTCCTTCTCTCCATTTCTCCAAACCGAACATAGAATTAGGGAAGAGTTGAAAAGAGATGGGTTTTTACTAAATGAAGTTTATCACTTATGGAACTATTGGGGCAAGACAAGGTTAGCCATTGTAGAAGGGATTTGAAGCCAGTCATCTTCAGAGGAGGAGCTGTGATGTAGTTTAGGAGAGAATCTACAAATGGATGGGCAAAGATGATGGCTGATCCAAAGAGGGTTGAAATCTCTTTCTGGTTAGAAAGCAGAATATAAAAGGAGAATACTAGAACTAATTCAGAGGTTTTCAACAATTTTTTCCTCAAAGAGATGCCCTGCATATATTATGATAAGGCTAATGCAACCTCAAAGCAAGTTAGTGGACCAAAGATGCTCATAGACAAAGAAGAAATCAGATAAGTGAAACAGAAGACTGTGCTAGCAAAGTAAGAAGCAACTGCAATAATGCGAGCCCCAAAGCGAAAGTGAGAAGGAATGTGAACAAAATGATTGAGAGGGCTATGTTAGAGCACTAGAAGACTGATTGTAAACAAACCCAACAATGTACATGAAACTCACAACCATGTATGATTCATGTGTCATCGCAGGTCGACATTTCCTTATGGAAAAGTTTGCCCGGTAACATGTATTACCTAGGGTAGGTGGATTCAGCGGGTAACATTCACTTGTTAGCCTGTGAAAAACAGAAAGTCATGCCTTTATGGAAAATCAGCTTCTCGTCGAGCCAGTGTCAGAAATGGGTTCAGGACTTCTTTCCTTGATAAAAGAATTTTGAGCTTTATAATTTTTTTTGTGTGGCTAGCTATAATAATTATTTTCTGGAGAAGCATTATAGCTGATTTGAATTTATCTGTAGATTCATTTTATCAACTTTTATTGGTATGGGTTGTTTACAGGCATTGGCAATAAAGACTTGCAATCGGGTTTGTCAGTGGGTGAAAGATGTGGAAAACGAGATTTTTTTGCTAGGAGCAAGCCCCTTTTCATGGTGATATCCCATTATATTCTGTAACACAGAATGTACCATATAGCTTTGTTTATTTAATAAAATTCAAATCATAATTTTTTTTATTTATATGCATTTGAAATGGCAAGAGATGTTGATCATAAATTACTACTCTGTAGCAGGCATTTGTCAACAAATGTAAAAGCAGTCATAAAAAAATTCCTTTTAGCACGGTAATATATTTGTTTTACCCGTAATTTTTTTTTTTGGGTAAGAAACAGCTCTAATCTGTTTGCCGACTGCTCAAAAATACATTTTAGGGTCTTTTTTTGTTTTTTTGTTTTATCCATATCACATGTGTTGTTGAACCATGGACCATGTCATAATCTTTCGTCGCTTTTCGGGCTCATTTTTTACTGTTTTCTTTCTTCTTTTTATTATCCTGGTAAGCAAATGTTCAAAATAAAGTTGAAGCCCTTGATGTGGTAAAACCCACTTGCTTTCTACCCTCCCACTCAGAAGGCTCATAATCCTTGATTGCCGTTTCCCAGCTAAATAAACTTTTGGAGGATAATGCGCAAAACCCTTTTTTGCTGTAAACCATTAAGTTCCAAAGTCATAGTTTACTCATCTGCAAAACACTTGTGATGTGGGGTTCTGAAGAATTCTAAATTAAAATATATATTCACATAACAATGACATTAGCGAACCGCGTTATGTAACAGATAGAATTCACTTTATTATAATCGGTTATTATAAGTTGTATATGATCAATCGGCAACTAATACATCACAGATAGAATTCACTTTATTACTTCGGTTATTATAAATTGTATATGACCAATCGACAACTGATACATCACGCGTCACATAATGAGTGCACTAATGTGGTCTAAAAATGCAATATTGTTAGAGATCCTTATTGTTGTTCTTCCTCTTGAGGCTAGAGAAGCCAGGGAGCTTGAATGTTTGCTGTAAAATCATTAAAAATCATTAATACGAGGGTCCAGCGGTGAATATTAATCATATCGATATGATTTGGTGTTTCCCTTTACATGAAGCAACTGGTGTTTGTTTGAGCATTGACTTCACACATGGTTTTTCTACCATGGTTACTTTAAAAAGGTCTAGTCTTTTCTTTCTTTTTTTCTGTTTTTTCTTCTTGGTGATGCTGCTGAGACTGAAAGTGATTTAATTTAAAGGACCTGGACCTCCCTTTCCTGTATTTATATTAGGATTTGCTGCTATCATACATCCGTCCCACAGGGAAACAGTGAAGTAAATAAATAAAAAGAAAAGTTGTATTCTATTAATGGAGGAATGGTCGCTCTGTCTCTGTGTAATGGGATTAATGAAAGCGGTCCACTTGAACAGTACTCATATATATAGCCTTGTAAGTTGTAGTAGTAGCCTTTTCTTTTTGTACTTGAAGCCTTGAGAGAGAGAGTGGATATGATGTAATGTAATGAAGTAGTTGAGGCCTTGAGGTTTAGGGAGAAAGGTGTTGATCATTGTCGATGATAAATTTTAAAGTGTGACCGTCACATTACCACGTGGTCACAAAAGAAAAAAAAAAGTTACATTCATGTCATTAATTAGGATTTTTAATTGACATGTTATGCCAAATTTCACAAGAATACTGTTTACTTCTTTCAATGTTCATTTCTTCATATACACATACAAAGAGTGAGTTGTCAAAAAAAAAAAATTGTAGTTGAATTGTCATAGTACATCATTTCATACTAACCTTGTGGATCTAACTGTACAAAGAAAATTTATTCCTATATATGATAATTAAACGAAATTATATAATTTTCTTTTTGTTACAATATGAAGTGTATTAAAATTGAGAATTTTCATTTTAGTTTAAGGGAAAAATTAATAATGTCCAATGAATAGTTGGATTAGTCCAGGTTTTTGATGTGCTTTAAAGTAATCATAAATTCAAGTCCCTACAGTATTCGTGTGTGAGTTTTTCCCCTCTCCACGCCGAGTAAATTCTACTATAGTTTAAAAAGTATTGCTAAAAACATATATGTTGGAATGGCTAATCATATCAAATCCTTATGATGACATAGTACCATTATTGTGTAGATTTTTTTATTTTTGAATTGTGCTCTCATGTAATAATGTATGTACCTCTTTAAATAAACTCCATTGACTTTTTTAAAAAAAAATTGGATCGGAAAAACTCCATTGACTTTGATCAAACTCATTTCTAGTGTAGACCTTCACAGGGAGAGATGCAACAAAATAATTTATATTTTATTTTTATTTTTGATGTGGAACATGATGGTAGCTACTACATACATCATTAAATGCCTAATTAAATTCCATCATCATCCGCAACAGATTTTAAAGTTAAGAATTAATTGAGTGGGGAGGCTTTTTTCAAACTTTTTCATTTACTACTAGCGAGTCTCATCTTCTTTTGTGGACTTGGTAACCGCGTTTTTCCTGCACTTTCGTCAAAAGCATTATTAACTCACTACTAGTGGGCATTTTCGTGATTTCCCACTAGTCAAACATCATCAATTTCGGAGATTAAACAACCCTTTTTGTTTTTGTTTTTGTTTTATTTTTATTTTTGTTCCCCACTTTACCTTGTCCATTGAAAACCATGAACACCCACGAACCCGTCATAATGCCCATATCACCCTTTCTGAAATCAGACTTTCATAAGCATGCAGGCACCTAACTAACTTTATGAAAAATGCGAGGGCAATTTGGTAATTGTGCGTCCTCGGCGTTGGAGATTCCTTGGTCCTCTTACTTGGGAAGAATTATTATAATTTATATGTATGTGCAGATCGGACTGACCTGACCGGTGTGGAATGTGGAGGCCACACATATGTATATAGTTTCTATGGTTTTGACACGACGTCACTCTGATTATATTATGTTGTTTATATGGCTTTTTTAAATCCATGCGGACTCCCCTCCACTTATAACCTCATAAAACAACAATTTTCTCAGGAAGCCAAGCTCTTACCTTTGGTGTTCTTCGACTTTTGATGTAAATTATGTGGATCTACTTTTTTTTTAGTAGATTTTTTGTCTCAGATTTGGGTTGGCTTTGATTGTGCCATATTTTGCGAGATTACTCTTTGAAGTGTTGCGGCTTGATTATGGTAGGTCGCTGCTTATTGGTGCATTGAAGTCCTGGAGTAACTAAGTTGCCCTCTCTATGTCATGTCTTGAACAAAGATTAGCGACAATTGATTTTTCCTTTTTCCGGCATTGTTTTAGTTTTTTTATTTTGGTTTAGTTTGTTCAATAAAGTCCATAAATTCTATGAGTTTTATGTGTTTTTTGAGTTTATTGGGTGTTCTTAGTCTTTCTAGGAGAGTCATGCCGGTTAGCAGTTAATTTTTGTCCTTAATGCCATTGGACTAGATTCGGGGGAAATTATGGTTGTTTAAGGGATTATAGAAGAGTTATTTTCGAAAGTGGTTGTCTCTAAATCGTTTCAACTTTTCAATTGGCTCAGGTAATTGGGGAAGTTTTACCAATGTCTACCATCTTGTTATTAGTAAGGGTGGGCACAATTTCAAGTCAACTCGACTGAACCGCCTAACCCGATCATAGTAGGCTGAGTTAGCCTAAAAATGAGCGATTCTTGGGTTCAAGAAATCATAAATCGTTATATGTTGGGTTGAGTTACGGGTTGGGACTACAACCAACCCAACCCAACCCATGCCTACCCTAGTTATTAGGATGGCTCCCTTTACAGCATGCGCCTTTTGTAGTATTATTCCTATTGATCTAATAAAATTATATCGCCTTTTTATCAAAAAAATCCACACGATATCAATTTGGCATCTATGTAAGTAAACAAGGGGCCCTCTGAGTGCTAGGTAAAATATCAATTGTTGAGTTTATATTTAAATGAAGAAATAGGTTAATGGTGTAATGGTTCATAACTTTCTAGTTGTGTTTGTCAATTTATAAGGGTGTGTTTGGTTCATCGAAAATGGGTCTTAGAAATGAGAAATTATTTATCAAATAATTTTCCATGTTTAGTAAGTCTAAGCATAAACAGCACAGCTAAGACATCAATGGGTTTTCTGCCCATGCGGGGGTGGAGCGATAGAAGTTTTGAGAATTTAAGAGAAGGTCATGGCGAGATGAGCCGTTTATCATTACGATATGTGTCAAGTGGAAGTGCAGTGATGTATGCAGAGCGGTAGAAATGGTTGCCGGGCACATAGAAAAATAGGGGAAAAGAAACCCACCCTCCACCTATTGGCGTATCCATTAAGGTCCAATGAAAGTACTTGCCCTCACTCAATTATATTATTTACCTATGAAGGTGCCAATTTTTTTATGAAGTTTTGTATTTAATAAGGGCCAGTTGTTTGATAAATTGCCTTAAAGAAGACTAAGGAGGGGTGCAATGGGGCAACATGCTCTACTCCTCTACTTATGTTATTCTTCTTGTTCTCTAGACTCACTCTTCTCTTTCTCCTTTTTGGGTCGTCAATAGAGAAACGAGGTAGAATATGTTGGGTTACTAATTTGTGCATGAATATGTTTGTTTTCTTACATTAAAGAGTCGACTGATCTTCATTATTAGTGGCTTTACAATAGTATTTTCTTGCCCCCATAAAAAAGAAATCATGAATTCACCACTGCCTCCACCAATATAGCACAAGTTGTACCAATGACAATAAGAATAACATAGATGCATGAGAAAACATGAGAGCTAAACAATCCTCTTCACTAGGATTATCTCTGAAGAATTACCAAATCAGAGGACCAAACCTCTTATGATGATTCCCCAACTAGTACTCGTGCACATTGTAAGCAGTTGAGTTTTTTTTTTCCTTTCATATCATCTTTCACGATGATATCAATTGTTAGGAATTTCAAACAATTCCTAGCCTTAGATCGCACAAACAACCAACAAAAAAGTAGATACATAAAACAACAAGTAAACAATGCAAGGGCTTTACAAGGTTCACTTCAGCCTAGGCTACCCCTCGACTGACGATATGGCGATGATCCATTATGAAGGTAACAAAATTAAAACGAAGAGGAAGTGGCCTCTTTCTACCTCCACACTCTCAAACAATCTCACTATATCAACCTTTTTCAATAGAGAATTCACATACACCTAAAAGCTCACACCCTAAAGTCATGTTTGGTTCACAAAATGGATTTGAGGGGAAATCACTTCCCATGTCATTTCCTAAGGGATGGAAAATGAAAATTTTCTTTCCCATGTTTGGTAATGTTGAGAAAGTAATAGGAGATATAACTTTATTTCCTTTCCCATGTTTATTTTGAGTTGGACAGTCTCGATCTCTTGGACTACATAGGTTTAAGAGATTTGTGGTTACTCACCGTTGGATGTAAATTCAACGGTTTACTCACTCTAGCACTCCTTTTAAGAAACTTTTTTGAACCATTAGATTAATATCCAACGGTGGATGACCACAATCTCTTGGACTCCTGTGGTCCAAGAGATCGGGACTGTTGAGTAGGAATGGAAAACAAACTTTGTATAATTTTCCAATTATACCCATATTAAATTAAATTTAAAAAAAATGCATTTAATGATATAATGTAATTCTAAATTGTTAATGGGGACAAAATGGTCATGAAAAATGTGTATTTAATGTTGGCTTATTTTCCCAAACTTTCCCATGATGAGGGAAAACAAAACTCAAGTTGGGAGGAAGACTTCACTTTCCCCCTACTTTCCCATGTGTCAGACAACGATTTCTCATACATGGACTTACCAAACATGGGAAACCAATTAATTTCCCTTCCCATCCCCAAGCCCCATTTCTCATGAACCAAATGGGGCCTAAAGGTTACATCTCGTAACCTTGATAAGCTAAGTTACTACACTTAGGCCCATTTAGTTCACGGAACGAATTTGAGGGAAAATCATTTCCCATGTCATTTCCCAAGTGATGGAAAATGGAAGATTCATTTCCCACGTTTGGTAATGTTGGGAAAGTAACCGAGAGATATCACTTTATTTCCTTTTCCATGTCTGTTTTGAGTAGGAATGAAAAATAAAATTTGTATAAATTTTCAATTATATTCATATTAAATCAAATAAAAAAATACATTTAATGATATATTGTAATTCTAAATTGTTAATGGGGACAAAATGGTCTTGAATTTTTATTATTTAATATTGGCTCATTTTCCCAAACTTTCTCATGAGAAGGGAAAACAAAACCCAAGTTGGGAGGATGACTTCATTTTCCTCCTTATTTTCCCATGGGCCAGGCAACGATTTCTCATGTCTGGACTTACTAAACATGGAAAAGCAATTGATTTCTCATCCTCAAGTCTCCTTTTCCATGAACCAAACAAGACCTTAAGGATATATTTATAGGCGTCTCCAAGACCCTAGCTCTGCTAAACAAGTCACACAACCCTATAGGAATAATCCGGAAACCCATAACATAATCAAATAGGACTAGAAATACAAACAAACAATATGTGAACCTCATAAGCCGCCCGTTAACCCATCTATGCCCGACTGGTTGCCTTGCACCGAGAGTGACATATTCCGTTCCACGGCAAGCCGCCTAGTAACTGTTTGTCCTCAACCTTTCGCTAAGTAGTCTTCATGTAATACACCACTAATTCGAGTTGTTGTTCTCAACAATAAAATACGCGAGTTTATGAGAAATTTAAAGTAATAGAATTGAGCTTTACTGTACTGTAAGAGGAGAAATTATAATAGAGGTAGCCCTTCCTCTTCTCAAAAATGAGAAATGTTTCATTCACGGGTAGACTAACATGTGATTAGCCATGCATTATTCAAATCCTTTTAGCTAGAAAGGGAACCTATAATTATGCTCATATGTAGTTGTTTCTCATGAATTGTCAAAACAAGAAAAAAGAAAGTACTCATATGTTGATTGATTACAGTATTATTTATTAGATGGTCGTATTTATTATGTTTAAAAGGGCATGGCCCAAACTCCATAATTGTTCCTCATAGGGACCAATTTCGATTGGTCTATAATCTACATTGACAAGGCTTCATCTCCAACACATTTAGCGGTTGGATACATGGAGAGGGTCACTTCATTTTTGCCTTATAATTGGTTAATTGTTAGTACAACATCATGCTTTGGAGATTGGTAAGATTGCATTATTTACTCATATAGAGCACATAGTTGCATATGAATCAATCATATTTCTGTTTGGTCAACTCAAACGTCTCTTAAAACTCGATCTAGTATTACATCTCTTCTTAATGTTAAAAGAAGTAACAAATTCAAATTCACCGTCTCCCGCCGCCTGCAAATATGATCCATATAACATTATACACTTTTTTTAATATTCGGTTATATGTTTACCTCTTTGCCTGAAATTGGCAACAGCACAGGTAGCTATTGTTTTCAAATCAACGGAAAACAGGTAGCTACTGTTTTCTAATCAATGAAGTTAAGATTTACAGAAATAAATTGGGTGTATATGTACGCAAGCCAAAGCATAGGGTCGCAAATTGACGTTTATCTAAATTGCGGTACAGCACTCAGTCTTTACTTGCATTTAATTAAATACCCTTTTTTCTTTTTCTTTTTCTTTTTCTTTTTTTGGAATGTCCATATTAAAAACTAGACTATCATGACATCCTTCTGTAAACAAAAACAGTTTTGTGATGGCAGTATTTTTTGACTCATTCATCTCATTATTAGTGGTTCGTTTCTTTTCTCATGTTTTAAGTTTGAGATTTCATTCCTATATTTGGTATACATCTTGGAAATGGATTAACTTTTATAGCATGTTTACGTCTTTTTATTATTATAGAGAAATAGCATGTTTACTAATTAAGAATGAGCATGAGAAGAAAATAAATAATTCTAATTTCTGACTTTCCCATATTTTTTAAAACATAAAAATTTCACTATAAAACATGTAATTCAATATCTTCAAAACCAGGAATTAGATCAATTAAGGAAAGATAGTTGATCCAATTTTTATTCCTTACTTCCCTTATTTCTAAGTTTCCTAATTTCTTAATTCCCTCGTTCTAAATAAGTAAGCATGTTATAAATTGGAATAAGATACCTATGAAATGGAGGAATGGGAAAATCCATTGAGTTTCCTTACAAAACCTATTACCATGAAATGTTTTTTTTTAAATTATTACAAAATTAATATTATAAACTATTCTAATACACTGGAAGGGAGATCAAACTGAAGTGCAAGAGGACAAGCACACTGCCCAAAATTATTTTTAACAAACTTAAATACATTGTTTTTTAATTTTTAAAGGAAAGCATGGACAATCACAAAATCAAATAACATGTCGTTCTGAATGAAATCAGGAGCTCCTCTACCCAAAACAAAGACACTTCTTTAGACAAGGCAAACTTTACCAATCTATGTGCAGCATCAGTATTAGCTTCTCTACATAAAAATTGGAAAGTAAATTAAGGGACCAGACGTTGTTTATCTTTTGTATTATATACCAATTAATTAGGTGACACTATTTTATATACTTGCATCTCCCTCTTACTTTCATGTTTTGATAGTTCAATAGAAACAAGAAGATAAAATTGTAAAAACAAGGAAAATGATTGCAAATGTACAAAATTAAAGTGTGGAAATCACTACCTTTTAACAAATACTTTTTAAATCCTAGAAAAAAACTTGACATTTTCCAACATTATTCAAATAAAAGTTATTAATTTTTTTAAATACGGTTCCACGATAATAAAAACAAATTTTTAAAATATCATTATGCAAAATAAATGTCAATTATGCAGGAGATGATTGGTAACCATAAATGCAAATTCTACACAGGAGCAAATTTTGGATATCATCTTACCTATTGCCGATGTACACAACGGGTGTCTTACATACGTTGGATATAACTTATGCAAAGTTGTTATGTTTTATACAACGAGTGTCTCACATGCATTGGTCATGCACTAATCATTTGACCAGCGTGCGTGACCAATGCATGTGAGACACTCGTATAAAACAGAACAACTTTGCTAAGTTATAACCAGTGTATGTAAGACACATGTTGTGTACATAGGCAATAGGTAAGATGATATCCGAAGCTTGATCATGTGTAATAATTGACCAGCGAACTTGACCAATGCATGTGAGACACTCGTCGTATAAAACGACTATATATATCAGACTCTCTCCTCTTCCTGAGAAGAAAAATGGAATGCCCTTAAATGATGGTTAGTAACTGGTAATGAAGTCTACAAAATTTAAACTCAAGTTTGAAACAACTTCCAAAATTAGGAATTGACGAGCGCGCGCCTGATCAACGTATGTGAGACACTCATTGTATAAAAATACTATATATCAAATTTTCTCTGCTTCCTAAGAAGAAAAATTGAATACTCTTAACTGATGATTAGTAACTGGCAATGAAGTCTACAAAATTTAAACTCAAGTTTGAAAAAACTTCTAAAATTAGGAACTGACAAGCGCGCCTAATCAGCGCATGTAAGACGCTCATTATATAAAAAGTATCATATTTTCTCTACTTCCTAAGAAGAAAAATTGAATGCTTTTAACTGGTGATTAGTAACTGGTAATAAAGTCTACCAAAAGTTCAAATTCAAGTTTGAAACAACCTCAGTAGTTGAGAAGAGATACTATTAAGCTAAGAGTTAATTGATAAAAAGGTGGAGAAATGTAAAAAATGAAAAATGAGAAAAAGAAGGAAAACAACAAGAAAGAGAAATAAAGAAAATGAGAAAATCTAGGAAAAGATCACATCCATGAGCCCATGCAGCCTAACGTTCAGTTGACTCCCAGCAATAAAACCCCATTATTTAATTAAACTCCCCCAATATTTTATAATTACATCCCAAAAAGAAAAACTCCACTCTCCAAAATATTACCCCCCCTCCTTCCTCTTTTCTCCCCCCCCTCCCTCTCTCTCTTCTCTCTCTCTCTCTCTCTCTCTCTCTGCTTTTTTCAGCTTCACATCCCCCAACTCCAAAGCCCCAAACCTCTTTCTCTTTCAAACTCAATTTCACATCCCCACCCCAAAAAAACCCTAAAAACCTCTGATCTTAGCCGGTCCCATTTCTCGCCGGCCCCTCAAAACCCAAACCCAGCTTCGACCCGACCCGAAATCGGCGCCGATCCGATCCGGGCTCCTCCCATTATAGCACCCGAACTCGGGGCTCCGAGAAGAGTCGGGTGGGAGACAGAGAGCGAGAGAGAGAGGCAGGATAGAGTAAGGGGCGGAGAAATGTACAAGAACCAGCTGCAAGAGCTGGCCCAAAGGAGCTGCTTCAATTTGCCTTCCTACACGTGCATTCGGGAAGGTCCAGACCACGCGCCCAGGTTCAAGGCCACCGTCAACTTTAACGGCGAGATCTTCGAGAGCCCTCAGTACTGCTCCACCCTCCGTCAGGCCGAGCACTCCGCCGCCGAGGTCGCCCTCAACTACCTCTCCAATCGCGGTCCCTCTCACTCTCTCGCCGCTAGGATTCTGGTCAGTTCTCTCTCTCTGTCTCCTTCTCCTGTCGCCGTTAGGGCTACGTTAGGGTTTTGCGCGCGTGGTTCTCAGTCGCCGCTCGGTGGCTTTTGGTTGTTTGCTCGCTTTCTCACTGATAATTTAGTTTCTGAACTCGCAATTGAAAACAATACTTCAAAAAATTTAAATTTAAATTTTGTTTTTTAATTTTTAGTTTTGGTTTTCTTTTTGTATTTGTGTTGCTAATGTGCGCCGTGCAAGTGATCAAGCTTGTCCTGAGCACAGGAGTTGTGTGGGAGTCGGAGGTGTAGATCACTGGCCGACCGGGATGGGGCTTTGGGGTTGGGAACTTGGGTAATGACGGAAGTAACCCCCTTCTTTTTGTACTTGGGGTTCTTAAAATGCAGTTAGATTCTCTGAATTCTGAATAGCTGACCACCGTGTGAAATGGAAATGTCAGTAATTAAATCATTCAACAGGGGGTATTTTGGTCATAAAAATGTGGGTTTCGAGAGTCAACTTTATGGAACCTGTTCTTCCTCGTTGACCGCCTGATTGGTTGCCGAGAAAACAGAGGAAGTCTTTATTTTTATTTTTTTAAAATTCTTCATACTAATGATATTATAGGGAATTGTTTCAATTCTTCATACTAATGATATTGGTGTATTGGGAGGAAATTTGATCTCATCAAACTTGACAGTGTAGTTTTTGATGGAAGTTGAATGCATTTTAGTTGGATTAATAGGTATCAAGGAAGTTGAAATGCCCACTAAACTTTGTTTCCATGCCTTATCAACTTTTTGGGTTGGTTGCAAATTGATAGGACACCTAAACTATGTTCCCTTTCAAACGAATCTTGGAAACATTGGTTATTGTATTGCTGAAATTAAAATTTTGCTACCAAATATTATTAGTTTTATCGGGTCAGTGTAATTTTCCCAATGTCATTGTCACTTTCAATCTGCATGGTGCACTTTGATTATTCGTATACAATGTTTTTGTACTTTAATTAGTTATGTTGTCTTGATACTGATAAGGCCTTAATTTTCTCAGGATGAGACGGGGGTTTACAAGAACCTCTTGCAGGAAATTGCTCAAAGAGTTGGAGCTCCATTACCGCAGTACACAACGTTCAGGTCTGGCCTTGGCCACCTACCTGTTTTCACTGGGACAGTTGAATTGGCTGGAATCACATTTACAGGGGAACCTGCTAAGAACAAAAAACAAGCTGAGAAGAATGCAGCAATGGCAGCTTGGTCATCTTTGAAGCAATGTGAGTGGTGGTCAGGCTTATATTCATCCCATTACATTTACGAATTACACAACATATAGTTAGATCCTTACCCCATGGTTGGAATTTGATTTTACTTTAAGATCCATCTTAATCAAGTTTTTTGAACTAATTTGGTGCTTTTTTTGATGCTAAAACTTATTTGGTGCATTAAACAACAGTCTTCATTGGAGCTCTTGCTTAGTTTTTAATGTTCTCAGTTATTGCGACCTTAAAGGGTTTCTGAATTTTTATCATTCCTATCTGTATGATATTAAGGCATCTTCAGCAACTCATTATAATTCTGAACTCATCTATGAAATTGATGTCACTTATGCCCCTATGCTCCTCTTTGAAGTCATTCTTACACATCATGTTCTTTTTTCTGTTCAAAAAATAAATAAAATATAAATGGAGCAGTTTACCTCTGTGTTATCTTTACATATTAAAGTTGTAAGCTTGGTGACATAATTTTGGAGAGTCCAGATGAATGTCTAGGAACTTCTGCGTTAACTTGAATCACATGTTTTCTTTTGGCCAGTGGCAAAGGAAACTGCAAGTTCTTCATCTGAACCAGAGAACAATGATGAGCTGGAACAAATTACTATAGCACGAGCCTTGCTCACTTATCGTTTGAAGGAAAAGATGGCAAATCCAACTGCTCCAATACTATTTCCGAAGAAGTTTCCAGTTCATAACCCCAGACCTACAAGTCCACAGCCTCCATCTGCTCACACCTCAAAAATACTGCCCTTAATTTGCCAAAAGCAAGCTCCTCGCAGCAGACTCCAATCAAATGCAACAAATGATAATCGTATCCCATCATCACAGCCTTCTCCACTAGAAAGCCGTGTTTTGCGTCCCCATAGATTCCCTGCTGCAGGAGCAGCTCCCTATGTTCCCATCCGACAATTGAGGACTCCTTGCCATGGGATTGCACCGCCAGTGACAATAAGGACAGCAGTGCCTGTGTTCTCGGCACCACCACTTCCGCCACCTCCTGTGATGCCCTGCCAGGCAATGCGTGTCCCACCACTACGAGTGGCTCCACCTGTCACTATGAGGCAGGCTGTGCCTGTATTTTCTGCTCCACCGATTAGAAAAGATGATCCACCAACCACCCGGAAAGAAGATCCTCCAATCATTGTGAAAGAAGATCTTCCAGTCATTCGGAAAGCAGATCCTCCTGCTGTTATTGCTTCTTCCCCACAGAATGATTTGATAGCTCAAGTAGAGGAAACTGGAAGCGCATCTTCAAACAGTTTGCAGGAATCCAAGACAGTGCAAAGCTTGGAACAACTAAAAATTTGATGGTGATCGGGAAGAACTTAGTGTATGGGAGGAAAAATAGTTGTGTTGCCCTTAAGTTTGTTTTGTCATATTTCTCATCTTATTATATGTGTTTTATTTTCTTGCCCATCTTTTCTTAATCTTCTACCCTTTTTTGTTTTGTTTAAAGGTACAAGTTGGCAGGTTGGTTTAGAATTAGCAATCTCATATTTATGCGATTTAAGAGTAGCTATGTCAGTTTTGCTCCAGTTACTAAATTCTGCATTTAGTTGTAATATTCATGCCATTGAAGAAGAGCTTTGTGCTGGAGATTAGGGAGGGAGGAGACATGATATAGCATATTATATTAGTAATTCAAATTTCTCAAGTATATAAGGGGAAAATATATTTAATGTGACAACAGGCTGATCAAAAAATTAAATCAACAGGAGTTCTCAATTGTGGATCCTACAGTTTGGGTTGATCTCTTATTTATTATATATGAACACCCTTGCATATCAAAAATTCAAGTGAATCAATCTAATCATTCTTTGAATTAGTGTTTCTGCCATGCATTTTTACCATTTGAATTTGAGCCTTGTGGGTGAAGTTACATGCTTAGGCCTATTTTGAATTAACACATGGAAAAGTCATTGGATGCACAGATAGCCCAATGCTTTTCGGGATATCTGGGCCCAATCCTTTCCTCAAAACCATACTTCATTTGGGTTGGTTCTCCCACAACAACGTGGAAAAGGTTTTCTCAAGCCCAGCATGCCAAGTTGAAGGCTTTATGGTTGTTGTCCTTGTCCACACACATGATCAGTGTTGAGGGAAAAAAATATATATATGAAATTCTAGTTGTCCACTCCCACATGAGAAAGTGAACATGGAAGTTGGATTTTTTGGAAATGCTTTAATGAGGGTTTGTGGGAGGGTTCAATAATGCACCCATGGATCCAAAACCTTAATGGAAGGGATCAAACATTTGGAGTTCTACATGCATGTTATGGTCTGTTTGGTTGGATTGGAATTCCCTACCTCTTCAAATTCATAAAAACTGATATGAGAGAGAGTACTTAATTTTAAGTCAGTCTAAGAATTCAAGCATTTTTTGAAAGAGCATTGGCTTGTTATTATTAATGATATGAAAGATAATATGGAGCACCTATCTTCAATGCAAAAACATTATAATTTGGGAACATATTCTTAATATGTAGAACAAATCAAACACAGGGCCAACAAAGTTTAGCCTAGTGAAAAAGAGCATTGATTTGCAAATAAGTGGTATTAAGTTCGAACTCCCATGGCACCTAGACAGTGTGTATGTGAGAAATTCCCTCTCCCTTGTAGTTAAGACTAACGCTTGTATTATAAATATTAAAAAAAAATTCAAACCCAGATAGTCTTTCAAGTCCTATATAATATTTTTTGTCTCTTCTTAGTATTATTTGGTAATGCCCCCACAAGGATTTTGTTCTTAACTCTGTGAACATAAAGACTGTGGTGTGTATATATATATGGTAGTCTTCTGCTCTTTTTCCATCTACCTATTCTTGAATGTGGTCACACCTAAATGGACCACAAGGTTTTGAAAGCAAGCTTAAAGCAAAGCATGTCCTTAATTTCTTGAAATGAAGGAACCAGAATACCAAAATGTAGCAAAACAGAGGGTAGAGAGATGAATGCTTTATATGAAAATGGTTATTCTCACTCATTTATTGTCATTCAAACCATACTGTCCTTTACCACCTGTTAATCTGTCATGTCCCTCAACCAACCAGCCAATGAATCCCATCAATCTTTAATTTTAGGTGGAAATGGTTCATTATTGAAAGAGGAAAGGAAACTATACAAAATCATCCCACTTCAATTGCTGCATCAGAATCTGCAGGTAATATTTTTACCCACTTTGCTTGGTTATAAAAAGTGCACCAATTGGTACTGGACAGATTTCTCAAGACACCCCAAGTGAATAGGTAAATTCAACCACAGTAAATAGAGGCTTGGTAAATTTATTTAGGGTTTAAACAAGTGTCATCAAATCAAACTAGATTTTATGGTGCAGTGGTCCAAATCAACTACAACTTTGTCTTGCAAATCTTGTGGGTACAATTCATTTAATGCATGTTTTTAAGTTCATCCATATATTCCACAGTCAAACTCCACATCAGTTTCTGATGAAGAGGAATCAGCCATGACCAGATCTTGAAGCATCCTGAGATGAGAAGAACATGAAGAAACTTATGTTTTAAATTGGATCCCTTTAAAGTTAGGATTTAGATCTATGTGTTTTATAAAATCAAAGTGCCTAGTTTATGTGTATTTTTTTTTTTTCGTAATTAAAGGTCTGTTAAAGTCAGGTAGTTATATAATGGATTACTTTCTTTTTGGCTAAAGTTGATCGCTAGATCCAATGCTCTCAAAAAGGACTTTGTCATATAGTGCTTAGAATAGTGGTCTTAGGGGTACCCCTCTTCTAGAAATTCTATTTTGCATATGGCATTTTTTTCTTTTTCTTTTTCTTTTATTTTTTTTACGGTGACTGATTACGTAACCAGCATATGAAAAGCGATTATAAAAAAAGCGCCGTGTATTCTTGACTAACATGTAAAAAGTGATTTAGAAAGAAATATTGATTGCATATATGTGTTGTATGCTAGAAATTTTCACTCTAGGGCAAAGTGGCTTCAAATTTTACTTGAGCAAAACCCTAACCAGCTGTTACATCTTCATCCATTTGTGGGTTAAAAGCTTTAGGGTGGGAAAAGAACAGAGCATGGAAGAGTGAAATGATGTAAACTAGGGGGTCAATCATGTGTACCAAACAAGCAAAGGTTCAAAGGCAGAAAGAGGAAGAGGAGAGAGAGAGTGGCTTGCCTGGGGTGGGCCCAAGTCTCCACTTCAACGACACCAACAAAAGCCACGTCAGCATTCTATTGATTTACGCAACAACGAATTTTTTTAAAAAATATGGGGCCAGGTCCAGACAGGATGGGCCCACATGATTGGACTGGAGATGGGGCCCAAAAGGGGTTTTTAAGAAGCACTGGCAATATTCCTTTCCTATGAGAAAAGCAATGGCTCAAGGCAAAAGGAAAGAGAGAGAGAGAGAGAGAGAGAGATGGGAACCCTCCACCCATTAGGAAGAAGAACATCAAGCAAATAAAGCAAAAACCAAAAACAAAAGGGAAAAACAAAAAAGAATTAAGGGATGAGGGGGACAAAGTGGAAGGATGTTAATCCCATCATCTAAAGTTTATAAAAGAAAAGAAAAAAAATATACCCATTTGACTTTGTTATAATCCCATCATACCCCATTCATTGTCTACTATTTATATGCACACAGTTAACATATATGTCATGCATAGCCCACCTACCATGTGCTATATGCTTCTCTTTTGCAACATCAATCTTTCTACTTTCTTAAGCTTTGTGTTTTTCAAGCAAAAGAATTTCATTATCTTTAGGATACTGCTTGCCTCCTTGCTGCGAATTAAAGTATTTCATCAAAAACACAAAAAGAAAAATTTATGCTGATATATCACACTGCTATTGATAGGAATGTATAAGCTTACATTTACATGATAAGAAGGGAAGTATTTTCCTTACTTTTATCTAATTTTACCCATATTTTAGTCAAAAACTCTAATACCGTCTTGTTTATTCTTGGAATGTATGATCTTGATTCACAGTGTAAAACTAATGTACGGTTTTGATTAGATCTGATTAAGAGTGTGGGAGCCACATTAGCCTCCCAAGATCTTGCCTATACATGAAGAAAAAGAATATACTTGGCCCCCCTTTCCCCTCCATGTGCATGAAAGAGAGAATTATGTCTGAACTGATTTATGTATGCACAATCATGCCAACAACACCATATCCATATATGGGGCATGAAAGAGCTTTTCAATGCTCAAAGTCAAATTCTTTTACTTTTTTTGTTTATATATATTTGTTTTTCTTCCAAATTCTTTTGTTCCACATGTTCTAATCCCATCAGCATGCTTGGAGGGTAGGGAATGCAAAGTCATATTGGGCAGACATCAGACTGGAATATGTAACCTTTTTGTTGAATTTGGGTTTGAACCTAAGCTTCCCATTATCAGATCCGAACAAAAAACATCTATTCCAGTTATAGTACCCAGCCACTTACTCATACCAATCAAGAAAAAAACAAAATTGAACAACTCTTAAAACCGAATAATAAGCAAATCCTATTTCCCCCTTCTTCTTTTTTTGTTACTATTTATCTCCAAGCAAACAAACAACCCTATTTACAATACATCGTTATCACGAGAATAAGTAACTTTTATATAACAGCAATGTCATTGTTACAGTATCTCAAGTCAATCACATACTGCTATCTGAAAAAATTAAATTTATAACATTCATGATTATTTTAAGATACCGCCACAATAACATCTACCATTAGCACATGACATCTATGAGATTTAATAGGAATGCATAAATGAATGGGCAGAGAGGATCACATAGGATCTCTTGATATGACAAGTTCTAAATTTTCACAGACGTGCGGGACTTGTTCCTTACGAATTTTGTGCTATTTTTGGAGTACATAATTCTTTCTTTTGCAGTGCTTTCATCATCCATCCATAAGGATCAAAGATTCACGATCCGCAGGCTGACAATGCTTTATTACATAATTATATTTTTATTTTTTTTCTTTTGGTTGCCATCCTTATTAATATTATCATATCTATTTTTTTACATTAAATCAACAGCTTTTTGGTTATTTTCATATTATTTAATTACAAATAATTGCTCAATAATCTTTATCCAAAAACAAGTGGACTTAAAATAAGAACATTGGACACAGGATAAAGTTGGGATGGCGGCCTAATGACATTTTTATATTTGTTAATATCACAAACATTTGTATAAAGTTCAAACTAGGAATGCAAGTTATGCGGGTCAAGAGATCAACAATGAGCTTGACCCAAAACACTAAAATCAAATCTTCAAATTTTATTCATGAATAAACTCAATCAAATTTATAGGATTGTGTACAGTTTCGATTCAACTGGTTCTATGGCCGGAATTGACCATCGACCTAGTAATGCCAGCCGGTTTTGGCAATTTTTTTTTAGTAAAAATGCCTCTTCTAATAAGGTCAATCCATGATACAAATTTGAAATATCCAAACGGATCGAGTAGAATTTAAATAAATTCGCCTTGTACAATTTCATACTTATAATATTATATGATGCAAATCCATTTTGGTTGAACTTGAACTTGTGATGCACCCCTATTTCATATCTATTAACCATTTTCAATAGCCGCAGCTAAGTCCCATAATTTAGTGCTTAAAGAATAAAGATTAAAGGCGAGCTAAAATTTATAATTAAAAAACACATTGTCATATCATTTAGTATAAAATTTAAAATTCTCGACCAATCCTAATTATATAAACCACAAATTTAATGAATGTGGAATTACTCTTTAAAACATCTGCCACAATGTGAAATAGAAAATGTTCGAAATATTTTTCAAAGACGTAATTTGACCTATTTTTACCATTTGCAAGTCTACACACATGTCTTGAACCTTTGTGGTCAAAACACACAACTCTTCTCTTGTGTGGACTTACTGTGGAGGTCCATCTTGTACTTGGTGGATTCTCTATTTCTTTGAAACTATTCTATCTCCCCTGTCCTGTGCACTTCTTTTTTTTTTCTTTTTCTTTTTGGCGAAACAGTAATAATCATTGTGCACTTCTTCAACATAAACTTTTTTTTTTCTGGGTAAATTAGGTGATAAAAGACGAGAACACCCTCATTCAGAATACACTAGAGGAACATATTATGTAGCGAGGGGCCCCTCCTTCCTCGAATTCAGCTTCAAACCTTAGACTGCATATTATCATGCCGCTCGTAAATGTACTCAACTTCAACGGAAGTTTCGCTACATTTAATAATTTGACATGGTAAAATTATACACGGCATGAGTTTGCACTAAAAATTTATGGATTCAAGTTGGAGCTTATCGGATTGAATTGGATTGAATTAGATTGAATTGATAATTGGTGGATTTATTAGTCACTCGTTAAGGTAACAGTAACGGGTCGTTTCGCGTCAATAAGATAATCATTTGTTTGAATCATTAATAAAATTATTTTAATATTTATTTAAACATTGTTTGTAGTTTCTAATATTTTTCAATTTTTAAATTTAAAAAATATTTTATTTCAGGTTTCTTTAGTTATATTTAGTATTTTTGGTGATTTTTATTGATTTTTGTTGTTGTTTTAAATTCTTTTATTACGGGTAAAAGGTTGGTCGGGTTGAATTGGGTAGGGGTGGGCATGGTTCGGTTTGGACCGATTTTTGCCTCAAATTAGAATCGATCTGATACTATTCATCCGGTTTGATTCGGTTCGGTTTTAATAAAAAAATTTCAAAAACTGTCCTGTTCGATTTGAACCGATTTCGGTCCGATTCCGATTCTGGTTCAGTTTTGAACCAGATTATACAAATTATTTTTTTAATACAATTCTCAACTGAAATATTATTTTTTTACTTGAAAATTAACAAATTATTCAATTTCATATAAAAAATAAATATTAAAGTGAGAAAAGAGAGATATTTTGACATTGAATTTGGATAAATATTAGGTTTTTTTTAGTGAAATTAAAAATATAGCATTAAATATAAATATATATTGAAATTATATATATTTTTAGTTTCACCGGTTTGGTTCGGCCCGGTTCAGTTTTTGAAGACATGGAACCGGATCCAGAATCGGTCCAAACCGGTCCGGTTCGATTTTTGACTCTTTGGTCAACTTGGTTTTTTTCCAGTTTGATTCAGTGCGGTTCAGCTCGAATTTCCGGTTCGCCGGTTTAAGTGCCCACCCCTAGAATTGGGTGCTTAATGGGGTTGAAGTCAAATCAATATTTGTCATCTTAATGTTGTCTAGTGTCAACCCTATAAGAAAGTGAATCATGTCGGATAGGATCCAAAAACGAAAACATCAATCTTTATAATAAGCTTTTCTTATACGGAATATTATAAAAGTTATTAAGTTCGAATTATCATTGCGGAAATAATAAAAATAAATAAATAAATTATTATTTTCGTACTCATTTTTTTTAACAATGTTACCAATATATGTAGCTCGTATTGAAAAAAAAAAGAAATAGAAGAAGAAGAAGATGCATGTAGCCATTGAGAAGCAACACACATCCCCTTTGATGGTGAGCAATCTGATCAATTTGGCAAATGCAAATTCTTGATGGGTTCACACCTCCATGTCTTGCACTCTAGCCCATGCGATCACCACTTTTTTTCATACTTTAAATGTATTTTAGTTTCTACAAAAATAAACAATCATTGTATCAAAAAGACTAATTTCAACCTGATGTGCAAAATAATAGTATTTTATACACGTTGCTGTTGCTTGTGAAGCAAATATAGCCTTTTGGTATTTGGGTATTGCTTCTTTATTCATAAAACAGAAAGACATTTACTTGTCCAATGCAAAAAAAGAAGAAGCAATAATTAAGTCAAATTGAGTATGTTTTCTCATGAAGACACATTAATAATAATAATAATAATAATACATGTTTTTGCATATGGTTTGGGATTATGGGAAGCACGTGAGATTACTTTTCACGCATGCGAAAAGCAAGTGAAAAATGCCACAAACCAAAAATTATTTAATAAAATTCCCATTATTTTTTAATCTATATCTATATATATAAAGCAAAAGGCAGAGAATGGTGAAACATTCAAAATACCAGAAAATGCCCTTGGTTAATGCAAACATTAAGAATTAAAATTATTAATTAAATGAGGATAATATGGTAAATTCACAATTTTTCATAATTAAAAAAATTAAAATTAAAAGAAAATTCAGATAATGGATCATATTTTTATGGAACACAACTATCCATTATCTTTTTTAATTCTAAAATAAATTTAAATTTTTTTTAAAAAAACCTCTCGCAGGCGCAGAAGCGCGTGCAGAGAGGCTAGTATATATAAAGCAAAAGGCAGAGAATGGTGAAACATTCAAAATACCAGAAAATGCCCTTGATTAATGCAAACATTAAGAATTGAAATTATTAATTAAATGAGGATAATATGGTAAATTCACAATTTTTCGTATTAAAAAAATTAAAATTAAAAGAAAATTCAGATAATGGGTCCTATTTTTATGGAACACCAATATCCATTATCTTTTTTAATTCTAAAATAAATTTAAATTTTTTTAAAAAAAAACCTCTCGCATGCGCGGAAGCGCGTGCAGAGAGGCTAGTTAATATTAAACCTTAAATTAAAGAATGCAGCAAAATGGACAAATCGTATTCTTTTTTAAGAATATTTGAAGTTTTTGTATTTGATATCAAACGTTAAAATGCCACCGGCCAAAAAAGCTAACGTGCGCCGTCCGTTCCGGCTCCGCTGAAAAAAATTCTTAATCGTTATATAATTTTTCAGATTAAAAAAAAAAAAAAAAACAACTTTGTTAAGAAACAACGCCTTGGAACCTCATATTCAAAGCCGCTGGTCCTCCTCCTCCCTCTATTTTTGGCTTTATAAAATGTTTTTCATATTTGGGAACATTCTCTGGACGTCCACTTACTTTAACTTTTATTATTTCTTTAGATGTTAAAATAATCATTTCCCCTTTTTCTTTTGGCCAAATGCAACATATTCTACATGCCTACTAAAAAAATAACTTATTGAGTATGAGAATGTTTTAACGATGCCACTTTATGCATCTTCTTAGTTATTATTTGTACTTTAATGGATTAGATGACATTATTTCCTTTTCAACAGAAAATTGGGTTATTTATCTCTTTTAATTCTCAACAATACAAGCGTTGTGCACTTTCACACAAAAACAAAACTGAGAAGTATTCTTTTAAAGACTTTTTTGTTTTTGTTTAAGTTGAATATTACATTTGTTACATAAAATTAGGAAGTACTTGAGTGATGAGTGGATATAAGGATTTTTATTTTTTAAACAAGGATATAACAACAACAACAACAAAAATGTGTTGAGAAATTCTAGAATTGCATTTATAATTCAATTAAAAAAGTCACTAACCACAAATGACCTTTAGGCCATGTTTGGCATACCTCCTTAGATTGGCTTGGATTGGACTAGGAAATGAGACTAGAGAATCTGGTCCTACAAAAAACGCTTCACTCGCTGGCACAAAATAGAGAGCTCTGAAGAGGTGCCGCTAAATAACGAAGTCGCTATCGAGTCTGCCTTTCTCTTCGACGTTGCTCTGCTCTCCTCCTTTCTCTTCGACGTTGCTATGGCTGCTGCTGCCTTAACTAAACAAACACAGGTACAAGTGGTGCCTTGGTCGTGTTCTGTCGGAAAAACAAAACACCCAAACTCAAATTCTCATCCAACTTCAATTTCTCAATCAACCATCCAAAAAAGCACACTCTCAGTCTCTCAAATCTCCAATTGCACCTTTGGGTGTTGACATTTCTGAGAGAGTGACATAGTTTGGGAAAAATTCAAGGGATGAAGAATTTGGATTCTTGAAAATAGAAGAGGATTAATGGTGGGCAATCCAATAGGACCCCATCATCATCACCATCATCCCCATCTTGTTTGTTTTGTTCATGTTGGTCAAAATTCGATGGCTTTAATTAGAGGCAAAGTGGGGTGATAGGGAGAGAAGAGTCATGGTTGTGTTTATGGAAAACATGGCCTGTGTGATTTAGGGAGTTCGGCAAATGAGCTTGGGGAGGTAGGAAAATGGGTTTGAAGAGGATCATTGGTGAGGTGACGGAGAGATGAAGGAAGAGAAGATATTTGTGGTTTTCTTTCATTTTTAAATTTCAAATATTTTATTATTTTAGCTTAAATTTTATTTATTAATTGTATATATCTACTAAGATGTTATTATCTAGGTTTTTTACATTAGAATTTAATTATTGTTTTAATTATTTTTAAAACATAAATAGCAAAAATACACTTGACAATAGCTCACATATTATTATTTTAAAAAAATATTAAAATTTTAGCCTTTAAAAAAAGGTCAGAATCCCTAATTAAATTTAATTATTAAAATAATTTTTTTTTAGTCCGACATAATAGGTCTTTACTATTTTTACAATCCAGCTTCTTAGTCCGATGTAGCACCAAACGTAAGTCAGTACTTATTCCAGCTTAAGTCAATCCAAGCCAATCTCAAGATTTAGTCCAATCTATAACCGTCTGCCATACTAAACGACCCATTACAGTAATGGAGTAATTTAACATCAAAATTAAGACAATCTGGTGAGCATCCACTAACGATCACGCATGATCGAAGAAACTCTGACATAAACATTCTAATTAAAATTGCAAACTCAGAATAATCGAAAAGAAATAAAGCTTGAAAAAATCAAGCCAAAACAATACAAATAAAACCCTCACAAAGGAGAGATGAAAAACTCTCACAAAGGAGAGGTGAAAGGCTCTCACAAAAGGTGAGGTGAAAAGCTCTCACAAAAGGTGAAGTGAAAAGCTCTCACAAAAGGAAAGTGAAAACTACACAGAGAACCCAAAAAGTGTATGCGACTTATTCCAAACATAAAGAAACTGCAAAAAGGATGGTGATGGATATCCGAAGCCGAAACACGGGTGGAGATCCGATGCCGAAACATAGCCGCATGTGATGGTTGGAGGAAAATCATAACAAAATGAAGACAAATAGGGGAAACCTTCTGTCTCTAAAAATGGGGGAAGAGGAGAAGGAAGGAAGAGAAGAAGGGATAGGGAAGGAAGAACAACGGCTTCCTCCCCTCAAAGTGAAAACGACTCTAAGAGTGTTTTTTGGGAGAGAAGGATATAACGAATTCAAGTTGAAGGAAATTCTAAACTAGAATGAAATGTCATTAGAAAAGCGCATGATTAAATGAATTTCCTTATTAAAAGCCAACTATATGTGTCATGTATATGCTTATAATGACATAGGACATGTGTGGAAGATGAAAAACATTTGGCAAATAAACGTACATGTTTGATGTTTTTAATAGGTATCTTTAGGTGTAAGGAGTTTGTAGTTCAAGTGGTTAATCATATTTACTCATGCACTTGAGGTTTTATGTTCGATTCTTTTAAAGACCAAATTATTTAAGAGTAAAATTAAAAAATTACATATAGAAATGGGTCCAATTGCATCTTTATTTGTTTCAAGCACCATATGGAGTAATTAACGCAAAAAATAGTGTCAAAATATTTTAGATGAACATGGTGCTTCAATAAAATACTAAAATGACAACCATCAATTGAGTGGTCAAATGATTTTAGATTCAAGTGATTTTTTTTTACATAGATGATCTTTGAAGGAATACCTAAAAAATAGACGTTTGGATCATTTAAATACAATATGGAGTGAGCCCTACAAGGTAACTATCAATTGAGTGGTCAAATGGTTTCGTATTCAAATGATTTTTTGAAGAAATACCTAACAAATAAATTGTTTGGATTATTGAAACTCGCCTCTCCGCACGCGCTTCCGCGCCTGTGAGGGGTTTTTTTTAATAAAATTTTTAAAATTTATTTTAGCATAAAAAAAGATAATGGGTAGTTGTGTTCCATAAAAATATGATCCATTATCCGAATTTGCTTTTAATTTTAATTTTTTTAAATATGAAAGTGTGAATTTACCATATTATCCTCATTTAATTAATAATTTCAATTCTTAATATTTTTATTAACCAAGGGCATTTTTTGGTATTTTGAATGTTTCACCATTCTCTGCGTTTTGCTTTATATATAGAATATAGATAATAATTTCGATTCTTAATGTTTTAATTAACTAAGGGTATTTTTTGGTATTTTGAATGTTTCACCATTCTTTATCTTTTGTTTTATATATAGATACAATACAGAGTGAGACCTATAAGATATCCCTTGCATAAACTTATTTGAGCAATACTTGAATTCGTTATATAATTTCAACTCTCACCTACCATTACCATCCTTATAGCCCCAAAAAAAAAACAAAAAATCCATTATTATTCATAAACTAAATGCAACTCATTAGTACAGTATTATTGACTGCAATTTAATAGTCATATCAAATCGCAAAGGACCCACTAGTGTAGTGGTATGAAGTATTTACTCCCTCGCAAAATCCTGTGTTTGAGTCCTAGCATCCGTGTAGTGTGTGTGAGTTTAGTATGCTATCGTCCCTCTCAATAGGAAAGGTCCTAAAAAAAAAAAGTCATATCAAATCAGTACCAATTCTCTTATTCCTTTGTATGGCAAGACAGTGACATTTAGTTGTGAAGAAATTTGCACTCAAATCACCACACGACAATCTAACTACTAAACAAGGAAGGCATATTATCTTGCGAAGGAAAATGATATATCTTCAAGAAGTAACTTCTCATATTTGTTTATACATCCATTGTCCATACATGAGAATGAGAGTGAAGGAAATTGGTTTTAAAGCGTACACAAAGCTCCATTTGAAGAATATCATGCTGAATTTCGAAATCCCATTTTCACTTGACTAGTTTCATACATTTTTGGAAAAAATTATTCAATTTTACTATATAACTTTTGCTATATTTTTTTTAAAATCTTTTTTTCTTTTTATGATATATATTTCCTTAATTTTGTTTTGGTTAAGAGTTCAACTCAATGTATGAGTTAAAAAAAAAAACTCAATGTATGAGTTTAAAAAAAAAGACTCAATATATAGGTGAGGAAAAGTTTTACTTTTGTTTTCAAGAAGGAAATAATTAAGCATTTGAATTAATTACTTAGTTCAAGTTGGTTCGATTTTACCTCCATCGAAGTAAAATTCATTTTTGTGATAAAAAAAGAAGTGAAATTCATTTTTGAGATAAAAAGAGAAGTAAATTTTAAATTTGTTCTAAAACAAAATTATAAGTGCTGGTGTGTATCACCCTTACTATCAAAGTGCCATACGAGTTCAAACCTAAGACTACTAATCAAGAAGTCAAATACTCTTTTGCAATGAACTAGCCCTTATTGGTGAATTTATTGAATTTCTAAGATGGAAGAAGGTTGTGCATTCTCATAGACTTTATTATTATTATTATTTTACCAACTCATTTATCTAGCGTAGGTAATATACTAAAAGGAGTTTCTTTTTCAATATACAAAATGTATTTTAATTTGCAAATGATCTATTAGTGTAGTGGTTTGAAGTATTTACTCTCTCAGATAAAATTTTGGGTTTGAATTTTAGTATTCGTGTAGTGTGTAAGTTTAATATTCTATCGTCTCTCTCTATAGGAAGTGTCATTAAAAAAAATGTATTTTAATTCAAGGAAACCGGAATTTTTTTTTTTAAAAAAAAAGAAACGATATCCAAAGGATTTGAAGGACAGTTTTGGATTTATACATTTGTTTTCTTACTGCCAAGAGAGATTTGGTTTACTTGACCGAGGCAGCAGATGACAGAAGAGCCTCACCCTACAATGACCTCTTTGGTCTAAGACGTCATTTCAAAGATACAGTAGGGACAATGACGTAAATGCGCCGAAATCATTTAAAAATCATCAAATTATAAAATATAAAAAAACCCCACTGCTATATTTGTCGGTATGCGTGCCACATAAACTCTCTCTCTCTCTCTCTCTCTCTCTCTCTCGCTTTTTTATTCTCCACTGTTTCTGCTCAGCTCAGATCACTGTCTTTTTAGCTCCCTCTCTTCCTCTCAGAAAATAAACAAACAAACAAATCTCCCCATAAATATTTTTCTCACTGGAAAGTGGCAAAAACTTTTCTCTCTCTATGATGATTATGATTAGGGTTTCACTCTCTCTTCTTCTGGATTGTCTCCTCCTACATCAAGCTCTCTGATGCTTTCACCCACTGGCTCTCTTTACCCAGAGAGAGCCCCTACTTCTTGATTACTCTCTGTTCCTTCCCTCTCTATGATTTTGAGCTTTGTATTTCTGTTTAAACCAAAGGTTGCAATGTGTAACAAGCTTTTATTTATTGTATGAAAAAAAAAACTAGATTTTTAGCTGAAAAAAAAAAGGACAGAGATTGAGGTGGTGGTTTTGAAAAAAAAGAGTGGGTTTTGTGAGTTTGTGTCATTTCTTGGACCTTTTTTTTTTTTTTTTTTTTCAGAAATAGAAGGAGTGGGTTTCAGTTCAAAACAGCTAGAAATTTGGCTAAGCTTTGGTTTGTAAATTTTGTTTTGTATTCAAAGTTTCAGTTATAGCAACCAATAACAGAGCTTTGAGAAAGAGAATAAAAACAGACTTTAGTTTGTGTCTGTATTGTAGCCAAGACCCCATTTTGGGTCTTCACCAACAAGTAAGCAATTGCTGTTGCTGTTTCCGCAAAAGCCAAGAATCTTCTAGCTCAAAACCAGTCTAGCTCGTCCGTTTACACTTAATCTCTCTCTCTCTCTCTCTCTCTCTCTCTCTCTCTCTCTCTATCCTAAGCGGACGGACTTTACAAAGGCAGAGAATCTTTAACCTCCTTCTAAAGCCTAAAGAAAACCAAAACCAACTAGCTCTTTAAAGCTCTCTCTCTCTCTCTCTCTCATTTTTTGTTGTCTATATTTGGTTTGAGATTTTGTTGATTTTGGGGTTTTGGGAAAATGGCTATGGCTGTGGCTCACCACAGAGAGAGTAGTAGTGGGAGCAGCATAAACAAGCACCTTGATGCCGGTAAATATGTACGTTACACTTCTGAGCAAGTTGAAGCTCTTGAGCGAGTCTATGCTGAGTGTCCCAAGCCAAGCTCTTTGCGCAGGCAACAACTGATCCGAGAGTGCCCCATTTTATCAAACATAGAACCCAGACAGATCAAAGTCTGGTTTCAGAACCGAAGGTATGAACAAGTCGTTTTGGGCAACTGGGTTTGTTTGTTTTTTTTTCCTCATTCTTTATGCTATTTGGGCACATAAAGTTTCTTGTTTAGGTGATTGAAAAATTGGGTTTGTTCAATTCCCCAGTTTGATTAAGTTCAACATATATATATATATATATTTTATCGTTTTAAATTTGGCTTGAGATTATGCATTTTAGGTTAAGCATGGTTTTTTCCCAATTGGGGTTTTAATGGAAAATCTAGGTGGGGAATCTGTGGTTACGGGCTAAAAGAAGGGGCTTTGTTTTTGGGTATGCAGGTGTAGGGAGAAGCAGAGAAAAGAGTCCTCGCGGCTGCAGACTGTGAACAGGAAATTAACAGCAATGAACAAGCTGTTGATGGAGGAAAATGATCGACTGCAGAAACAGGTCTCTCAGCTTGTGTGTGAAAATGGGTTTATGCGTCAACAATTGCATACTGTAAGTATATGTTTGTTTTCTTCTTTTTTTCTGTATTTAGTGTTCTCTCCCCCCACTTCCTTTCTTAGTCATCGATTTTCCTGTGTGTGATTATCAAAGAATTTAAGGAAAGAATTCACCTTCTCAGACCAAAAAGTTCAAAGAATTTTTTTGTTATTATTTTTTTAAGCCATTATCTGGTTGGAATTCTATTTTGTCCTTTTGCAGTCTTTCTTATTGAAAAAAAAAAAATACTTGCCTCAAGTTTCATGTCTTTGTTTAGTTCTTTTTGACACTGGTACATTTCAGTCACATTAATTGCATCTGCAAGTTGTGCATTTATTCAAATTAAAGGACGTAGTATAGCCAACCGAATTACACTTAGTACTTGCTAGAACTTTGCCATATTGGACCGTTTGTAACCTCTAAGTGATTTTCTCGTAGGCACCAACTACTGATGCAAGCTGCGACTCTGTGGTTACAACTCCTCAGCATTCTCTCAGAGATGCTAATAACCCTGCTGGGTAATTCCCACAACTAGTGGAGTTCTGCTTTTCCTTTGTAAATATTTACTGCCATGATGATTTTTTTGTTGTGCATGATCTAATCTTTACTATGTTTTTGGCAGACTTCTCTCCATAGCGGAGGAGACCTTGGCAGAGTTCCTCTCTAAGGCTACAGGAACTGCTGTCGATTGGGTCCAGATGCCTGGGATGAAGGTTGCTTCTTCTTTTTGATATTTGGAAAATACTAGTTTGTGTTTTTTTTCTCTACCTTATTAAGTTTGGACAAGCTGGAATTGTATACATTGTCGTTCATCTTATGGGTGCTGAATAATCTTGTTTAAATGTTATTGCAGCCTGGTCCGGATTCGGTTGGGATCTTTGCCATTTCACAAAGTTGCAGTGGAGTGGCAGCTAGAGCCTGCGGTCTTGTAAGTTTAGAGCCAACGAAGGTAAGAGTGCACATCATTATTTTTGCTACATCTTTGTAGGCAGTTTATTTTCCATGTGATAAGGTTTACAAGCGATTGGGATTTGAAATTAACTATTCATATACAACAGATTGCAGAGATCCTTAAAGATCGTCCATCTTGGTTCCGGGACTGTCGGAGCCTTGAAGTTTTTACCATGTTTCCTGCTGGAAATGGTGGAACTATAGAACTTATTTATACACAGGTGGATAAAAACTGTTCGAAATTCAGAAAATTAAACCTCCTGATGTTTGTTTATGCATTTTGTTTTGAGTAATAACTAACATTTAACTGCTCCAGACATATGCTCCATCTACATTGGCTCCTGCAAGGGATTTCTGGACTCTAAGATACACTACAAGTTTAGATAATGGCAGTTTTGTGGTAAGCATGTCTGTTGTACATTGTGTTGCCATAGTTTGTGGATATCTGGCTATTGAATAGTCTAATTGGTAATCTTTCTTTTTTGTTTTTTTTCCTATTCCTGTAAGTGGAGATCTAATGTGCTCTCTACATGTTTCATTGTCTTTTTGTAAGGTATGTGAGAGATCTCTTTCTGGTTCTGGCGCTGGCCCAAATGCAGCTTCCGCTGCACAGTTTGTTAGAGCTGAAATGCTTCCAAGTGGTTATCTGATTCGACCATGTGAAGGTGGAGGATCAATCATTCATATTGTTGACCACCTGAATCTTGAGGTCTGAATTTTGGAAATTTTCTTTTCTTATGTCTCTTTGTTGCATAAGAAAACTCAATTGTTTTTCATCTTATTCCAGGCATGGAGTGTGCCAGAGGTTCTGCGACCGCTTTATGAATCATCCAAAGTGGTAGCACAAAGAATGACTATTGCGGTGAGTAGAATATAATTTATTCAAGATTCAATATATTCTTCTCTGCAATTTTGATTGACATGCATATCAGCATCTTGAAAACGAATTATGAGTTTTTAGTTTAGCATATAGTGTATGTTTCCCGAAGCATAACATAATATTGCCCCAAATCAATGTAAACAATGTGCTTGATATTTGTGAGATCGTTGTCAACTCTCATGATGTATGCCTTTATATACGAATCAAACACACCCTGGAAAATAGAAGTTCTCACCAATAAATCCATTTATCTCAACAATGCTGCTGTGATCCTATGTTAATAGTACTTATGGCAGTAGAATCTTCCATGTCAAACTTTTTGTTGTTTGTCTTGGACTAGACATGTCGTATACAAAAACATAGTACATATCTTATCAAGTCGAATTCTTTTGGGGTAAAATATAAACCCCTCCTTCCCAACCGACAAGATGAGTAGCTATGTCAAGAATAGAAAAAGTACTGACTAAACTTTTTTTATGAAGGCATTGCGCTATATCAGGCAAATAGCTCAGGAAACAAGCGGTGAAGTGGTGTACAGTTTGGGCAGGCAGCCAGCTGTTCTGCGAACTTTTAGCCAAAGATTGATCAGGTGGGGTATTGTTTTATCTACTTATTTTATTTAACTGTTATAGTTCAGTCACCTCTTTGACTGTAAATGAGTGTTGTAACCACTCATTGGCTTTCTCCATAGAATTTTTTCTTCTTTTGAATTACCTGCATGTCTTCTTGTAGAGGGTTCAATGATGCTGTCAATGGGTTCAATGACGATGGCTGGTCATTGATCAACTGTGATGGTGCTGAAGATGTTATAATTGCAGTTAATTCAACCAAGAATTTAACTACTTCGAATCCTGCTAATTCCCTTGCATTACTTGGAGGAGGTGTTCTCTGTGCAAAGGCTTCCATGTTACTCCAAGTAAGTCTGGAATTTGACCGTCATCAAATTTAAAAATGATAGTTTGTGTGTTGTGATCTAGGATGCATTAAATTTCTATTCTTCTGACATTTTGAATGAGGATATATCTCTGCCTTTTGAACTCAATTATGTTGCTTGAATCCTGGCCTGTGTATATTTTCCCAAAGAGCCTGACCTATGATTGTAGAATTTGAGTTGACTATTCTGTGTTGGGAAATGTCCATGATTCTTCTTGCATCACCTGTGGTTTTTTGTTTTATGATTAGGCATTGAACTCTTCTAGGTAGGACCTGGGTTTCAACTTTGCTGTCACCTCCACATCTATTAATGTCTGTGATGCCTGGTTTTTTCTGTTCAAGTCGAAGTGCACGTTTTTCTTGAACTTAATTGGATTTTTTGGTTTGATCATCATGAATCTGGAAAGTGGTGGTCTTTGAATGTTTGAGAGGTTATATATTTTGTTTTTAATCTAATGAGATCTTGTCATGTGTTTCCTTTTTCACGCCAGAATGTGCCCCCTGCTGTGCTGGTTCGCTTCTTGAGGGAGCACCGTTCAGAGTGGGCTGATTTCAATGTTGATGCCTACTCTGCTGCATCTTTGAAAGCTGGTTCCTATGCTTATCCAGGGATGAGGCCAACAAGGTTTACTGGCGGCCAAATTATCATGCCACTTGGCCACACAATTGAACACGAAGAGGTAGGTTCTCTCAATGATAATTATTATTGTTTTTTATTTTGCTATGAAATAGTACATCTAACAGGGTAATAGTTGCAGCAAAGTTTTTGTTGCATTGAATTGAAAATATGTTCTACAAGAGTAGTACCCTCCTCTCCCCCTTGTTCTAACTTCTAGTTTTCATTCCAGTTGCTTGAAGTCGTTCGACTTGAAGGCCATTCTCTCACTCAAGAAGATGCCTTTGCATCAAGAGACATTCATCTCTTGCAGGTGCTTCTTGTTCAGTTATTTATATTGGTTGTTCTTTCAATATCTTGGTTTGTTTTTGTTGGACAATATCTCAGGATTGTCTTGATATATATGTGAGGAATTTTACCATAATTATGTTCCAGTGTCATGTGCATACCTGGGCGGTCTCACTATAGTTTGGAATGGTATGGGAATGGGCTAATTGTCAAACCACCTAGTTTAATTTGGTTCTCAGGTTGGGATTGGGAATTTGGGCAGATTGGTTGGTCTAGGGTCGTAAGTTTGGGTAGTTAGGGGTTCATATCTGCTCGTGTATTGATCAATGGAACATGTCTTATTTCCTATTGACAGATATGTAGTGGAGTGGATGAGAATGCTGTTGGAGCCTGTTCTGAACTTGTTTTTGCTCCAATTGATGAGATGTTCCCGGATGATGCTCCATTGGTTCCCTCAGGTTTCCGCATTATCCCGTTGGATTCAAAAACAGTTGAGTTTTATCGTGCTTCACCTGAGTTTTACCTGTTTGATTTGAACCAACTAAACTGATTCATCTATTTTTGGATTCAGTCTTTGGGCCTTACTAGCATTCATCTTAATGTGTTATTCCCCCCTTCCCCAACGCACTAATGTCTTGCTTATGAATACAGAGTGATTCAAAGGATACATTGGCTACACATCGAACATTAGATCTGACATCCAGTCTTGAAGTGGGATCAACAACAAACAATGCAGCTGGAGAGTTGTCTTCGTTTCATAATACTCGATCTGTGTTGACGATTGCCTTCCAGTTTCCTTTTGAGAATAGTCTACAGGAGAATGTGGCAACCATGGCACGCCAGTATGTTCGAAGTGTCATTTCATCTGTACAGAGAGTTGCGATGGCTATATCTCCATCTGGACTGAGTCCGTCCCTGGGGGGACCAAAACTATCTCCTGGCTCTCCAGAAGCTCTGACACTGGCCCACTGGATCTGCCAGAGCTATAGGCAAGTTCTTTTTTGAATCCTTAAGACTGCATGTTCAATCTGTTAGGAGACATGCCCGACCAATTTACCAATTTGGCTTGGCAGTGATATACAAACACATTAAAGTGAATTGAGGAGAATCATGCTTGAGATGCTCGCTCTGCATGCAGAGAGGGCTTCAAGAGCCTCTCTTCTGACAGGCTTCTTTGATACGCCATCTAATATTTTTTTAGTGTTAGCTATATATGTTTCTTTAAATTGTATACGCAAATAATTTATGTCTCAATTCTTTTCTTTTACCCTTTCAGTTTTCATGTTGGGGCAGAACTGCTGAGACCTGATTCCTTGGGCGGCGACTCAATGCTGAAACATTTATGGCATCACCAAGATGCCATTTTGTGTTGTTCATTGAAGGTACAAGTGCAAAGCCGCTGACAAAGATGTTAAATATTTTATATCGACTCCCATTAGCATACGAATTCAGCGTGTCATCAGGTTCAATAATTTCTGGAGATCATAATCTGTGGAATTGTTGTTGGTTTTGCAGTCACTCCCGGTTTTCATCTTTGCAAACCAGGCAGGGCTCGACATGCTCGAGACAACATTAGTTGCCCTTCAGGACATCTCGTTGGATAAGATTTTTGACGAGTGTGGACGCAAGACGTTGTGTGCTGACTTTGCTAAACTTATGAATCAGGTGAGTTTTACATCAGAATTATCCGTATATTATTTCCTTCATCAAAATGTCTGGCTTTCTGTTTGTTGATTATGGATGCTTGGAAATACTTTGTTTAAATGTTTGAGCTTTGAGTTTCTTGTAAGCCATCATATGCCATCTTCCATTTTACCTTCATTTTTTATTATCATAAATCAGCAAAGTAATGTACACCTATGAAAAGCATGTGAACTTATTTGTCCAGAGAAATTTCTCTTTTAACCTTTTTATTTTCCTTTATTAGGGATTTGCTCACTTGCCAGCTGGCATTTGCATGTCCACAATGGGGCGCCACGTGTCATATGAACAAGCCGTTGCATGGAAAGTACTTGCTGCAGAAGAGAACTCTGTTCACTGCCTTGCCTTCTCCTTCATGAACTGGTCTTTTGTGTGAACATTTTAATTATTCATCCATAACCACCTTTCTTCCACTTGATTATGGAAAAGAAGTTTGAGAAAAAGAAAAGGAGAAATGTGGAAATGGAAAAGAAAACCAAAAGTTTTGTAATATCTTTCTGTACCCCTGCCCCAGGTTTGCATCATATTAATTTAATTTAATTTTTATTTCAAGCAACCAAAATTTCCAAATGTTCTGCATTTCTGTCCACCAAGCAAGAAACTATGTGGTTGTTGACGTGCATTTAAGTGGCGAAGGTACAAAAGACCCACCGTTTTGTATTTAATTTCTTTCCCATGAACAGGTCTTGTAGTTCTAGTGGTAAAGAGTGTTTACCTTTTCACTCAAGTCCGAAGGTCCTAGATTCAATTCTCCCTTTGGCTTGTATAAAATAAGAAAAAAAGGTTTGAGTTCCAAAATAACCCAAGAAGATGTGGATAGGGAGGGAACGTGAGTGGTTAACTTTAGTTTTGAAGGGAGACTTTTGCTTCTTGTGGTTCAATGCGCTTGAGCTCACTTATTACCTATTTCATATGTTTCTTGTAGTGCAAGGATTTGTGTGTCCTCCAAATGATATGGCCACAGGCGCGCAATGTAGGTGTTGTGAGATTTTGTTTGTGTACTTTAGAGAGACAAATGAATAATATTATTCATTTATTTCATGTACCTATTACCTATTTGATGAGACATAAAAAAAAAGAGTATTACATGTGTTTCTTTACAAGGGTACCAAACAATCTTGTTCATAAGAGAGATCTCATTGTGTGCGTTGAAAACTTGAAATAAGCATTCAACAAAATTAAATCATGCACAAATGCTAGTCTTTCACGGGATCTTTCGGGGTTCCCTAGCTATAGGTTCACTTAGAGCATTCACAACGGATTTCCTAAACCACCTCCTTAGATAAAATTTAGGGAGAGTGAGAAAATCCACCTCTAACCATGCTCCCTATCTAATTCCTAAAATAGGGAGACCTCTAGCAGCTCTTAAAGCTGTGGCAAGAGAAAGGGCTCTTAGTGGCTCCCTATAATTTAATGCTGCTTTATTTTATAAGTATTTTAAACTTTTAATTCATGCTAACTATTTCTAATTTCTCCCAAAAAATACTCTTCGAGCCTTTTCTACTTTGAGGGGGGAAGAAGCCATTGTTCTTCCCCCCTCTCCCCTCTTCGCTTGCTCTCTTCCTCCTTTCATCTCTGCCCCCATTTTCAGAGACAAAGGGTTTTCCCTATTTATCTTAGTTTTGTTATGATTTTCATCCAACAATTAGTGGCGGCTGCGGCTCAACGTCGGATCTTCACCTGCATTTCGACGTCGGATCTCCACCACCATCTTTTTTACAATTTCTTTATGTTTGGAATAAGTTGCAGAGACTCTTTGGGTTCTCTGTGTTGTTTTCACCTCTCCTTTTGTGAGAGTTTTTCATCTCTCCTTTGTGAGAGCTTTTCATCTCTCCTTGGTGAGAGTTTTATTTGTATTGTTATGGCTTGGTTTTTTCAAGTTTTATCTCTTTTCTATTATTCTAAGTTTGCAATCTTAGTTGGGATGCCTATGCCACAGTTTCTTCGATCTTGCCTGATCGTTGGTGGAGACATACCTGATTTTCTTAATTTTGATATTAGACCACTCCGTTATTGTAATGGCCCTTTTGTGGCTAGTTTGTATTGGCCCTTTGTGGCTAGTGACTTTTTTTGCTGAATTATGAATGTAATCATAGAATTTCTCAAAAAAAAAAAAAAAAAAACTATTTCTAATTTTTTTAAAAATATAGATGGACCAATTAAAAAAGAGTAATAGCATTTATAAATCCCTAAACTAGAGAGTATGATTAGAGTTAATATTTCATGGCAAGCTCCTAAAAGAGTTTTTGTATGTTTTTAGCTAAATTCTGACTCAAAAATAGGGAGCATGATTGTAACTTGTTTTAAATACCAATTTTGAACACATTTTGTCACCAAATGCTATGTCAAATCTCACCAATTCAAGACAAAATGACTCTTTAGGCTAGGAAGGCTATCATGAAACAGGGGTTATTAGTTAAGAAGTTATTCTGATCTAATAAGGATGTTCAAATAAGAATCTGTTGTTTAACAATTAGATTAGTCGTGAACAACTGATATCAGAATTCTACTCAAATCACTTGAAATTGCCAAAAATAGAATGGAAAGACAGTAAAAGTATGCATGAGAAGTTAATGGCAAGACAATACAGATCTCTTCAAATTTCATGTAAATGTTTACCACAAACAGAACGGATTATCCAAACAACTCAATCTCCTAGTTGACCACATAACTAACCAACCCACCTTCACAACCACAAATGTTGATGTTACAGCAACTATACACACAAAAATACAAGTTTCAAATTAAGCACATTGCAATACATGACAGGCAAGAAAAATCATGCAACACACAATTAGCTCGGGCAGTGTTTCATCACGGCCCATGTCTTCATTCTCTTCTCGAGAAATTTTCATTAATATACATGCATTCATCGGGATGCCAGTGACCAGAAATTCAAGAGAAAAGATGGTAATGCGGTGAACCAGGATATGAAGGCCATGGCTGTAGCTGTTTCAAACTGTGCACAATGGTTGTGGGCACAGCTATCAAGATCATTGTCTATAAGAACTGTGATTCCTGCGGAAGCACAAGCTGCAGCAAACGTTAGAGTGGATGTGATCTGCAGCAGAAAATGGTAGATCGTTTCAGCCACAGCTCACAACTACATGCTCAAATATAAACTGTGCAGAATGCAAGCAAAAGGGAGGGAAAGTGTTGAAAACAACACCAATAACTGGAAGATCTAGAGCGAGTTAGGGGATTGCATTAAATAAATTTCAGCATTTATTATGCATGGTATCACTACAGGAATGAACTTGATAAAGAGGATTTTCCTTAGAAGGGAAAGCTTTCCCTACCAAGTATGTTGGGGCTTCTAACTTTGGTTACAATGCTTCCATAATTAATATATAAGGATTATTTTCCTTAGTTTGCAAAAAAAACATCCTATAGTGACATAGGAATAGGAAGTTAATGTCCACAAATCAAAGCAGGACCATGCTAATTAGGCAAAGCACTTCCTACCACCCAGGTTACCATAAACACGCGGCTTGAACTAAGGATAGAGTGAAACCAGTTTTGTTCCCAAAACAAATGCAAAGTTGTCAGCCACTCCAGTTAGACTCAGAATCAGATCCATTATGCTTTTGCATTATCAGTGGTTAGCAATGAATTGGACAGCATCAATTAGATTCAATATTACTGATTATAAAAAAAGGCTAACATCTTGTAAAGAGGGCTATAACTTTTTGGCCATTTATAAGTAAATTTGACAATGAGATCTTGATGAACACTAGAAAATGCTTCATTCTGAATGTAGACAGTAGAAACGAAACAAAAAAAAGCAAGACCCACATTCCCAAATGGTTGAAAACAATGAAATCTGCTAAAAATCATATCGAATTACAACTAATCTTGATTATTACCCCATCACCAAGGGTGAAAAAGCACACAACTCGATGGTTCTGCAAAGTCCGCCTAACTAGAAGGGCATAAACGTCAACAATGGCCAACGAGCAGCTCCACAAACACTGCAATCCAGCAGCTGCAACAAGGTAGCTGAAATGCACACATAACAGAAGAAGAAACCCAAAAGAAGAAAAACCCAACTGTTACCAACCATATTGAAATAAAAAAAAATTAAACCATCAAAAAGACAACAAATCTGAAAATAGCATATGGGTTGGTTGAATGTGGCGCGACCCACCAAAAGGCTGTGACTGAGGGGAAATCAGAGGTGGTGGCCATGACTACAAGAGCGGCGGCGGAGAAGAAGAGCTGGGAGAGGCGCAAGGCAAGACCGCCGTGGGTGCCGGGCATGCCCGGAAGGTCCTTCATTCGGACCCGGAGCGGGTGGGGAACGGCGCCGTCTGTGGTGGGTACATCTTCAACTGGGTGAACCGATCCATGGCTCACGTTCATTTCCTCCTGGGTCGGTCTTCAATTGTTCAGAACCATGAAACAGTCATTGATTAGTCAACGATCGTCTTGTGGGATCTGGTGGGATGAGAGTAGAAACTTGTGGGTAAAGCAGCGTGGAAGGAAGATGGAGAAACTGGAGAGAGGAGATCAAATGGGTTTATTCATCTCAGGAGTTTTTGAGTTTGTGAGTGGTTTTGGGTTATGACATGACTGGTGGATCCATCCAATGAGATTTGGACATTTTCGCTGTTTTCCTTTTTGTAGTTGTTGTAGTTGTTGCTTCTTGTATTGTTTACTTCCTTCCTCTTTGGAATTGGTTCATCGGCTTAGGGTAGTCAAATAAAGATTTTGACAGTTTCATCACTAGTCTAGAGATGGGAAATACTTCCCGTCTTACCCTGTGTGCTGGAATACTTTCCAAGTTCGAATTTCCATTCCAATGTCACACAAACAAAAAAACAAAAAACAAAAAATGAATTTACCATACTCTACCTAGGTAGGCGATTCCACTTGAGGAAAGAATCTTTAAAATTTGGACAAATTATAAAAAAAATCCTCAAATTATAGGGTCATTTTTAAGTTCATACTCAATTTTAGAGACATTTATGAGTACATACTCAAATTCCTGGAAACCCTACAAATTGCCCCATCCATTATTTAAACCGTTAGTGAATCTATTAAATGTTGATGTGGCAAATGTGAGACTCTTTTTTGATGATGTGGATTTCCAAGTGGACAAAAAATTAATAAAAAATTAATTTATTGTTTAAATTAATTCAAAATTTATAAAGCAAAAATAAAGAATTATAATCATAATAATTTGGAAAAACCTAGCAGCCACCCCTCCCCCACCCCCAAACCGAGCATCCCCCCACAGCTCCAACGAGCGACACCTAAGCTCAGCCAAGCTTCAGTAATTCTCAGACAATGGTATGAAACCCATATTCCCCATATTCGAACCTTGAATTTTGGAGAAATTTTAGACACCCAAGCTCAAAAACATTAACAATCAAATCAGACTGCAAGTGAAAGATGAACTTTTCGATTTCAATTTCCATTTTGAATTTTGAAATTTTTTGTTTTCCCAACAAACCAGAACAACAAACGCCATAGGCAATCCAAATACATGGATCCAAATAGAGTGGAAGCTGAGCGCTTGCTCGGAATCGCTAAGAAGCTTCTACACAACCAAGATCTAAGCAGCTGTCGGGACTTTGCAATTCTGGCTTAGGAGATCGAGTAGCAATTGGACGACTCAGATCAGATCTTGGTCATCGTTGACGTGCTCTTGGCCGCCGACAAGTGCGTAAACAACCACCTCAACTGGTACACAGTTCTCTAGGTCGAAGCTCATGGAGGTTGGAGATGGTTATGGGTCTGGAGGAGAAATGACGCAATCGCCAAACGTCATCTTCATCGCCAAATTGCCGCAATCTTTATCGTCGAAGCCCATCTTCATCGCCAAACCTAAAACTAGTTACTTGTTATTTTTTAATTGATTCTTAGTGTGTTAAAGTTTTCTAAGAATCAATTAGAAAATGATAAGTGCCTAGTTTTGGATTTTTCTCTCCAAATAGACTCTATATGAGTTTTTGTATAATATATCATGCTAAAATGAGCTTATTTATAAAACCTATTTTTCTTATAGTTGTCAATATATTTTTTCTCAAAATCAATATATATTTTTAATATAATATTTATGTGTTTAATTTCGTTTTATTGTAAATTTTTAATCATTTTATGCATTAGCATTTTAAAGGACTTTTCACAAATAGGTTCCTTCTAAGAGCATCCACAGTTTGTGGGGGGGGGGGGGGGGGGGATTGTATTTTCGAGAGTGTAAATCCACTTTTACATCCCCTTTACACCTCCAGGGGATGTAAATATGTTTTTTGCTCCAATGAAAAATGATGTAAATCTAAGATGTATAATTTGTTCTCTCTTTTCTCGGGTGGGTCCCACCTGCAAAAGATGTAAAAATAGATGCAAATGTGCATTTTATTTTACATCTCCATGATGGTGATGTATGTTTACAACCCTTTACATCTTCCCATTGAAGATGATTCCTGTAATAAGGGGTGTATATTTAACATACCCCCCTTATACACCCTCCCATTATGGATGCTCTAACATGCTCATAACCATTTGAAGCTTACGTCTTTAGTGGGGGTTACTATAAGAGCATCACCAATGAGGGGTGTAAATTCGGAGGTGTAAAGCCACTTTTACATCCCTTTTACACCTTCTGGGGGTGTAAATACGTTTTTGCTCCAATGGGAAAAGATGTAAATCTATGATGTATAATTGTTTTGTTTGTCTTAATTCATTTTTGTGTTAAATTTGTATTTTGTGTTTACTTTATAAAATTAATTTTTTTTTATATTAAGTTAATTTTAATTTTAACATACATCTCTTTATACACCCCCATTGGAGATGCTCTAACCTACCGTGCAACCCACCGCATGTAACCATACATACCCAGTCGATGTAATTTGTAATAACCCTTTGTCGCGCCGCCTCACTCTTTCAATTCTCAGGCGAAGCCCACCTTCCGGTGATTCTTCGCTCGCCGCTGCCGCCGTTCTCAGGTAAACTCATCGACCCTTTTTCAGTTCAGTAATTTTTTTTTGGTGGCGGAGCGCACAAACAAGCTGCCATGAAATTTATTGAATACTATTGTTTACTCTGTGAATCTTTGAGGAAAAATGAGAAGGCTTTCATTAGCCTTAGCCAAAATCATGAACTGGGTCTAGCCCATAGGAAATAAAATGCTTGCAATTTCATAGCTTTCTGCAAATTTCCCGGGGGAAACCAGAGTTTTCTGAATTGGCTCCAGGCCTGGTTAGAACTTTGAAAGTTAGCAGTAATTCAATGGGCCTTGTTTACTTGCTTGTGGGAATGATGTAAATGTGTTTGTGAATTTTCCTGTTTGGGTGATACAAGTCATGGCAGGTCAGAGGGTTACATTAACTGTTACTGTAATTCTTCTAGCTAAAGTGAAATGTTTTCTATGCTCGGAAAAGAAAATTGTTGTGAAGGATGATAGTTTGTTATGTCATAGAAAAGCTATGTTACTAATATGCTCTTGTCGTAGGTTTCGAATCCTACTTGGGAATTCGGAATGAAAGGGTACGCTTTGACTGTTAAGAGTAGGTAACCCGTTCCATGTGTCTTTGTTTCGATTGCATTCTAGCTCATCATATCACATTCTGTTCTGCGATATTTGAGTGTCACTGTCAGTACCTCGGCTTAGGTCCGGGATAATCCTTTGTTCCACAGTCTGGGGCCAATTACAACTTTCCAATTAAGAATTTTCAGATGTACTAGCAAGTGTTAGATTTTAACATACATAGACTGTATAGACAATGAGGTATAATGCAACGTTTGAAGTATGAAAACTTGTTAAAGGTCGTTATGACCTGGTAATGTTGTCTTCAACCTTAATGAAAGTACTGTGAATCAATAATAAAACTTTGGCGTTTATTGTCCTGAGATAAATTCTTGGTTTCACCTCTGTTTTCTTGGCCCTTTTTTAACAGGCAATGCTCCTCTCTCTTCAGCTGATTTCTTTGTTAGTTTTAGGGTACGCATTTATGGTTTCAAGCATGTTTGCTGATTAGTTTTAGTTTGATTTATTGTGAGAAGGAAGAAAATGGCATTGGGACTAATACTAGGGCTAGGAAGGGCATTTCGTCGAAAGCGCACATCATCGCTTGACATTCTTTCCTCCAAACGTGCCCCAAGGGACTACTACAAGGGGAAGAATTGCAAGCCCATTGGTTTCCACACTAGAAAAGGTTTGCCTCATTTCCCTTTTTGCAAACTTGACAAGGTGCTCGTTCAATTTTTAAGGGTAAGAATTCTTACTTGACATGTTATCCAAATTGCCCAAAACTTTTGCAGCTAAGTATGTCGTGCAGCAGGAGAAATTACCTAACTATGTAGTCCCTGATTTAACCGACTTCAAGGTGAACATGTTTCTATTTTTTTTGGTTTCTTTTGTTGTATTTATCATTTATAGTTTTTATCTGTAAATGAGTGTTTCCAATTGGAAATTCATAGCTGAACTCTGCAGCTCTTACTTCAATACTCATGTAATTCTAAATTGCTTTTCCCCTTCTTGCTTGCAGCTCAAACCATATGTATCTCAGTGCCCAAGAGATGTCAAGACTAGTGAGTCTGCTGGATCAACTAAATAAGCATACTGAGTGACAAGCATTTGATTTGTTTGTTTATTGTTTTAATCGTGAATTAGGTCAATATCTAGTTTGGCAGGTTCATGCCTTGGACTTGTTCAAATAATGAACCTTTCTTCTTGGTTGAAGCATTGGTTTATTTATTTTTCTGGTCGACTGCACCAGATTATTTATACGCAAGAAAAGGAGGCAGAAAATTGCCGTATAATATGTAATTGTAGCAAAAATTATGATTTGGTATTTGCTAAACAGGAAAATTAATTAAGGAACTAATGCCAAGGGCAAGTAGGTCTTAGAGCATCTCCAACCGATATGTCAAAAGTGCCACATAAACATTTAACGGCTAGAAATAACATCTCACATCAGTCCAACCGAATTGTCAAAGCTAATGTGGAATGAAGGCTAGAGGTTCAGCCATTACTTTTGACATTCCAAAAGCAAGATGACAAATAAATATTTTATTATTTTTTTAAAGACAGTTGGTTGTTATTTTCATTTTTTATTTTTTTCTTCTTTATCTTAAATGATTTGACTGTTACAATAATTATTTATTGGACAAATCGAGTGGAGTGTAAAACTGTGTAAATGTCAAATTGCCACATCAGCCATCATATTTAAATTTAATGTTTGGTATTTGACATCTCCCTTGGAGATGCTCTTACGAAATCTTTGGTTTAGTTTTTGGGTTCGACTCCTGGCACCAAAATATTTTAAAAAAAAGTTTGTTTTACTGTTTTATTTCTTGAGTTTTTCTATTTAAACTCCACATTTTTCTTTGTTTATTCCAATACTTAAATCATTAAGCTCTTAAGTTTTATTATTGTGTAAAAAGACAAAAAAGGTCATCCAACTTAATACTTAACCCTAGTACATCTATACACACACCACCCCCCTCCTCCCCCGCGGGCACACACTCCACCACTCTTCATATTAAATTTTTGAAAAACACAAACTCCTTGTCACATCCCGGGATCGGCTCCGCCGTAGCACGATATTGTCCGCTTTGGGCCCCCCCTCTCTGGCCCTCACGGTTTTGTTTCTGGGAACTCACGAGCAACTTCCCAGTGGGTCACCCATCCTAGGATTGCTCTAGCCTCCAACTCGCTTAACTTCGGAGTTCCTACCACTTCGAAGCCAGTGAGCTCCCAAAAGGCCTCGTGCTAGATGGATGCGGGTGTGCACATATAAGGCACATCACCCCCTCTCCGTTGGTTGATGTGGGATCTTACAATCCACCCCCCTTAAGGGCCCGACGTCCTCGTCGGCACACTCGCACCACACGACAGAGTGGCTCTGATACCAAATTGTCACATCCCGGGATCGGCTCCGCCGTAGCACGATATTGTCCGCTTTGGGCCCCCCCTCTCTGGCCCTCACGGTTTTGTTTCTGGGAACTCACGAGCAACTTCCCAGTGGGTCACCCATCTTAGGATTGCTCTAGCCTCCAACTCGCTTAACTTCGGAGTTCCTACCACTCCGAAGCCAGTGAGCTCCCAAAAGGCCTCGTGCTAGATGGATGCGGGTGTGCACATATAAGGCACATCACCCCCTCTCCGTTGGTTGATGTGGGATCTTACACTCCTCAACACCTTATTGCCAAAGATATGTTTGCGATATGATTGTGACTTTGCCGATATAGAAAATCAAAGTACCACAGTAGGATCACCAATTCGGACACCAAGGAAAATAGCTTTAATTGGTTTCACATTACATAAAGCCTCCAAACCAGACTTGAAATCTAAGTGAATGATATCTAGTTGCAAACCATAGCTGCTTAAATAAAAATATGTCAATTTAAGGCTACAATCATATCGTAGACATATCTATGGCTAAAATTTCTTTTAATACGCTAGTTTGTTTGATGATGGTAACTTACATATTAATTTAACTATCAACATTTCTCTATCAAAACCTAACAGTTTATTCTGAAATTTTTAATAATAATAATAATAATAATAAAATAGTGCTACACATTTGACAACAGTGTTTTTATCTATTTAAGTAATATGAGGTTGAGGTGAACTTAGAGTGGTGAGGAGCAATAAAGCGGGGTGTAAGGTGTGAGGTTGATGAGTTTTTTATTTTATTTTTTCTGTTAGGTGCATATTTAGAGATAGTTTGGGAAGATAATTAATTTTTTTTTATAGAAATTGTGAAAATTTGAATTAGATGTTGGGGTGAACTTAGAATATAGGATGAACATAGAGAAGTGTAGAGTTTAAATAGAAAACTCTATTTATTTCTTCATTAGTGTGGAAGAAAAATAAATTTGAAAGACTTCTTGGGAGAGAAACATATGGGAAGCAATAACTTTTAATAAACCAAAGGAGTTAGTGGGTATAACTTTTAGTTGGTTGAACTCTTCCACTTTTATTCATGTGGGCAGAGGTTCGAAACCCCCAAATGCCGAATAAATATTTGTGTAAATTCCCCTCCCCAAATCGCTTGTACTAAAAAAACAAACCAAATGAATTTAAGATTTTAAAATACCAATAGATATAGCAATTACTAAGAATTTTTTTTTTCAATCTTTTAATTTTTAATAGAAAATTTAATCATAAGGACATTTTATATATATTCTCTTGTTAATTTTTGAGAATTCTCCATTTCAACTAAGAGTAAGAAGAACAACAGAATATAACAAACATGTTTCACTAGATCTATAGTATAAAATCAATGTATATATTTACGCATATAAACCCTAAACATCGCTTGAGAGAAAAAAAAATTCTAGAAAATCTCGTGTGGTTTCACGCAAGTAGCTTAAGAGAAGATATTCTTTGAAACATAAGGCTCGTTTGGGAGTGATTATAGATAGATCAAAATCACTCATGGGAAGAAACACCTCACATGCGCTTCTCTATATAATCACTTTAATGGCTCGTTTAGGAGTGATTATGAATAGGCCAAAAAGCACTTATGTGAAGAATCACTTCTTTATATAATCACTTTAAGTGGTTTTAAGTGATTTTATGGAGAAACACATGGAATGTGCTTCTCCCCATAATCACTTATTAAAATCACTTAGGCTCCATTTGGTTCACGGAACAAATTTGAGGATAAATCACTTCCCATACCATTTCCCAAGAGATGAGAAATGAAGATTCCTTTCCCATGTTTGGTAATCATGGGAAAGTAACCAAGAAATGCTACTTTATTTCCTTTCACATGTTTGATTTGTGTAGGAATGTAAAACAAAGTTTGTTTAATTTTTTAAAATACCCAAGTGAAATCAAATAAAAAAAGAATGCATTTAATGTTATATTGTAATTCAAAATTGTTAATGGGTACAATATGGTCATGAAAAATGTATATTTAATGTTGGCTCATTTTCCCAAACTTTCCAATGAGGAGGAAAGCAAAACCCAAGGGGGAATGAGGGCTTCACTTTCCCTCTTACTTTCCCATGTGCAAGACAACTATTTTCCATGCCTGAACTTACCAAACATGGGAAAGTAAATGATTTCCCATCCTCAAGTCTCATTTCCCATGAATCAAATGGGGCCTTAAAGTGATTATACATGGAGAAAGCATATGAGAAGTGCTTTTCCTTTTATGTGATTCTGGCTTATTCAAAATCACTCACAGACGAGCCCTAAGGCCCCATTTGGTTTACGAAACGGATTTGAGGGAAAATCACTTCCCATGTCATTTCCCAAGGGATAAGAAATGGAAGATTTTTTTTCCACGTTTGGTCATGCATGTTTGTTCTGAGTAGGAATGGGAAAACAAAGTTTGTATAATTTTTCAATTATACCCATATTAAATCAAATAAAAAAAGAATGCATTTAATGATATATTGTAATTCTAAATTGTTAATAGGGACAAAATGGTCATGAAAAATATGCATTGAATGTTTGCTCATTTTTTCAAACTTTCCCACGAGAAGGGAAAACAAAACCCAAATTGAGAGAAGGGCTTCACTTTCTCCCTTTACTTTCTCATGTGTCAGACAACCATTTCTTATGTCTGGACTTACTAAACATAAGAAAACAATTGATTTCCCATTCCCAAGCCTCCTTTCTCATGAACCAAACGGGGTCTAAGTGATTTTAAGTGATTTTGGGGAGAAATACATAGGATGTGATTCTCCATAAAATCACCGAAAACCACTTTAGAGTGACTATACGAAGAATCACTTATTATTATTTTTATTTTTGTATAAAAGTGATTATTGATATTTTTAGAATCACTTCCAAATAAGCCAATATGTTTGTGCATATATTTTGGTGTATATTGGTTAGTTGATTTTCTCTTAGTTCATGGATCAAAATGAACTATTTTAGTATGGTGTGGAGTAGTTGTGCTGTGATTTTGTGCTTTAATGTTTATTTTTTGTAAAAGGGGAAAAAGGCCACGCACCTTAAGGTCAGCCACTAAAATCAAATTTCACAATCATACAACACCAACACTATGTAGATTGCATTATTTTATACACATAAAAAGTGTCACACATTTCATGCATGCATCAATCATCATATTTCTTTAATTCAAATTGATTTTTTATTTTGTCATTAATCTAATGATTTTACCGTGAGGGAAAATCAAAGTAATTCATGAATCATCATAACATGTACCACTTGAAAAAGTAAAAAAAGAAAAGAAAAGAAAAATGTTAATTTCACCTTATTTGTGGTTTTGTGCTCTCTCTCTCTCTCTCTCTCTCTCTCTCTCTCTCTCTGTCTCTCCATCAGCATTCAGCAATTAGCCAAATAAGCCAACAAGCCGTTTACCCTTTTTGCTCTCACAGCTTATTATTTTTTTGGGGGCTCATTTTCTCTGTCTCTCGATCTTCACGGCCTTTGCTCCCTCCTCCTCACCTCATCGATCTCTCAAAAGAAAACTAGGGTTTCGACTTTCGAGCTTCAAAGCCACCGACCTCCCCGCCCCTTCTCTCAAATCCCCACCTCTCGGCTTTGTCCCTGAAGAGGCCCTAGATTTTCTGCTGCTTCTTCTAGGGTTTACAGATCTAAGACAGCTCTTACTTCCCAGCTCTGCTTTCTCCTTCTTCACCATGTTTTGGAAGCTCACTGCTCTCTCTGCCTCCTCGCCTGTAACTCTATCTTTCTCAATCTCTTTCATTTTAAAACCTAGTATGAGCTTCTTATTTTGAAATTTACTGGTCTTCTGTTTGATCAATTTGCTGCTTATTCAGAAGTTTAATTGCTAAATATTTTAGTTTATGTTTCATCTCTAGCTGAGGGGCGTTTAATTTTTTTGTCTTATTGCAATTTACTTTTGACTGATCGGACTTAGCTGTATTAGTTTTCGAAGTTGAATGAACAACTGGTTTTAGTAAGCAGTATTTTCCAGGATTTGTTTTGTACTTTACAAGTGACGTCTTTTATTAATCTAATTGTGATTAAAGTAGGTGAGCTTAAATTTTCTAAATTTGGGATATGTGGTTGCCCTCTTCTTGGTTGCTGAGAGAACTTAAGGATATGTGATTACCCTCTGTTTGGTTGCTGAGAAAAATTAAGCATATGTGATTACCCTCTGGTTGGTTGCTGAGAAAACTTAAGGATATGTGGTTACCCTCTATTTGGCTGCTGCTCACTGTAGCAGCTTCTAGTTCCTATGTGATTACGAGGGGTACTGCCTTTTAATATTTGGCCAGCTATAAACATGAGTAACAGTGTTCGACTGTTGTAGTTTCAAGTAACACAGGTTTCTTAGCTTACTACTGCAGGATTTTTATTCTTATGCCCGCTAATTGTTATCGTTGTTTTCTCTTCTGTTTTTTCTCCTTTACAGGTGGAGTCGGTGCTAGACAAGGAGAATTTTACACTGGATGAGCTTCTGGATGAAGAAGAAATTATCCAAGAATGCAAAGCTTTAAACACTCGTCTCATTAATTTGTAATGTCTCGTTGTTTTCCTCTGTAGGGCTTGTACTGTTCCGCATATTATCAACTTCCCTATTGTATATATTACAAGTCAATACCAGAATTTGTTCTTTTTCCTTACAATTTTCTTGAATTTGTGAAGGAATGAATTGTACATGATATCTTGTATAATATGGAACTTGATTGTGGATGATACATTGATACCCTTGTGTAAGTTTTTGTTTTCAGTTTAAGGGATAGAGCCCAGGTGGAGCAATTATTGCGTTATATTGTTGAAGAACCTCCTGAGGATGCTGAAAGCAAACGAGCCTTCAAGTATTGTTCCATCTTGACAAAGATTTACTTTTGACCTTTTTTATACTTATATTCTAATGTTCAAACTCCAAACTTTTTTGGATTTTTATTTTTGTTGGTCTTGCTTCTGATTATTTGAGTAAACCTGTTTCATGATTTAGGTTCCCTTTCATTGCTTGTGAGGTTTTTACATGTGAAATTGATGTTATTTTCAAGACTTTGGTGGATGAAGAGGAGGTAATCATGACCACATGCTATATTTGAATGAGGAAGTTGATGCATAAAATCTTGTTTAGTATTGATAAAGGCTTATTATGTGCTTGCAGCTAATGAACTTACTTTTCTCCTTCTTGGAACCAAATCGTCCTCATAGTGCCCTGCTTGCTGGGTATTTTAGTAAGGTATTTTTTTATATGATACTGGTAACCTTTTGTCCTACTTGCTCTTCTCTCAAAACGGGTGTCTTGATCCACTTTTTTTGTGTGGCAACTTTAGGTTGTTGTATGCCTTATGATACGAAAGACAGTCCCACTTATGAATTATGTTCAAGTAAGTAACTTTTTAACCTTATCTTTATATTGTATATTTTAAAGTTCATGCCAATTTTTTTTTTAAATTTTTATATCAATTGCATGAATGCATGACCAGATACTTGGACCTATTGCCTCTTTACATTGCCAGCTTTAGCATCTATAACCCACATTTTTTTGATTGCCATGGTTACCTTTGTTTGTTGGGCCTGCTTCTGTTGTAGAAACTCCCAGTAGAAGTGAGAGTTTGTTGCTGAAAGTTTAAATCAATATTATCTTTCCAGCCAATCATGACCCTTGATGCCAAAATTTGTGTTGTTCCGGTATTAATTATTCTTTAATAAAACACCAGTATATTCTGACAATTTAGCTCTTGAAGTAAATCAAGATTTTTAAAAAAAAAAACACGGAGATTATGCCTAGTGGTTTGGAATATTCTCTGTGTTTGAAGTAATTCCTAATGTTTGGTCTTGTTTAATATCTGAAAGTTCTATGCTTCTTACACACAATTTGGAATTGGGCTGTGCCAAAAATTAGCTACTTGCCTATGACAATTCTTCCATTGACTGTTGTTTTGGAAAAAAATTTCGAGGCCACTGTTTTAGCTGAGAAATATAGGTGTTATCCGAAATCCATCTTTTGTTTATTCGTGTAAATGTTGTGGATTACTATCGTTGTTGTTTACAGGCCCATCAGGATGTTTTCCGCCAGTTAGTTGATTTGATAGGAATTACATCCATCATGGAGGTAATTAAGAATAAAATTTTCAGAATCAAGTTCAAAGTTTTTCAGATGCTTGTTTGTAGTTCAATCTGAGGTGTTTTCATGGTACAGGTTTTGGTTCGACTTGTTGGCGCGGATGACCATGTGTATCCCAATTTTATAGATGTGATGCAATGGTTAGCTGAAAGTAATCTGCTAGAAATGATCGTAGATAAATTGAGCCCTTCTGTAAGTTGGAAGATTATATTCTTGTTTATCAGTATAATTTTTTCTTTCAGTCGTTCTACATATTTATGGAACATATTTGTTTAATGAATACTTAGTTATGCACTTGTAGCATCCATAGCCATTATGCATATCCCAGGTTACATTTTGTTTTCTTTTGTCATTCTGGTCACAGTACCTTAGAGAAACCATATATGTTAACTAAATAACCTAATGGAGATTTTTTATTATTTGAATGCTCATATGTCTTGTGTATGTCCACTTTTGAGGTGGATTTCCTCTGTGCACTTCTTTAGATGTTACATAAAGGTGCAGCCTCTTGGATCCAGAAACCATAGTTGAACAGAGAATTGGGAAGTGTTGCATACTTTGTCACCTTAACTGTATGCCTTTGGCCTTTCTAGCTGGAGTTCTAAATGATTTTTATTGTTTTTGGTAAGAATTGATAATGAAAGCGAGACTACTGTGATAAACTTTTAAATAATTAAATGGAGAATATACTAAATGGTAACTTATAAATGTTTCATCAGGTTAAGAAGTGTGGAACAAATGTTAAATAACTTAGCTCATTAGCAGCCCTGGTGCATATTGTACATATAACAACTTCCTTTTACTTTTGGATCAGAATTCTCCTGAAGTTCATGCTAATGCAGCTGAGACACTTTCTGCTATAACTCGAAATGCCCCATCAGCCCTAGCCAACAAACTTTCTAGCCCAAGGTTTGTAATCGGAGCACTTTTTGGTTGGTTTTGAGTTATTACGTTTCTATATATTCTTTATGGGCAATGGTTTTGAGTTCTTAAATAATTCATATGCAGTTTCGTTGCAAGGATTTTTGGTCATGCACTGGAAGATTCACATTCAAAGTCTAGTCTTGTAAACTCGCTTTCTGTTTGTATCTCTTTGTTGGATCCGAAAAGATCAGCAGTTTCTTCTCCCTTGTTCCATTCTTTTCGGAGTCAACACATGTACGAGTCTCCAATCCCTGTTAATCCAGACACTGTCAGTGCAATGTTGCCAAAACTCGGTGAGTGTGCAATTATATCTTGCCATGATTTTTTCCAACTACGGAAATTTACATTTCTGTAGCTGCATAGCATGTAAAACTAATGTTTTTTTTTGTCTATTTCATTCAGCTTACATCATTATTTCAGTTTTTCAATTACATTTTCCAACAACAATTTGGAATCTCCATGCTGCTTGTAAATTTTCAATGTAACATGGCCTTTTGTAGCTACTTGAAAGTAGGAAGGGGATAGTGTAGGTCCATGGAAGGTAGAGGTAAACTGATTGAACCTCAGAGCGGACAAAGCTTTGGCTTATGACAAGGCTCATATAATAAGGTGAAAAATATTGCCATGTCCGGGGAGTGATATATCATATTTGAACAAAATCTGAGGGCTCTTAGGATTAATCAGCGGAGTGATACTTTTTCGCTGTCATTGATGCAAGTCTTGCATTATAGTACAGATGCCTTAAAAGGAACAGAAGAATTGTTTCTTCAGTATGATTTCAAGATTTAAAGTTTGGTTGTCCAGGTGACTTGCTTATGCTTTTGAATGTGTCGTCGGATGAGAAAACACTGCCGACAACATACGGAGAGTTGAGGCCTCCACTTGGAAAGTATCGTTTAAAGGTTGGTTTTTTTTAATTTGGCTTGTGCGAGACAGTTTATTCTCCGTTTTTACCTCGATTGGAGTTGAGACTAGTATTCTGACTGTTGTTAATGTAATAAATTGTTGACAAATTTCAGAATTCAATTCGGTGCTGGTAGAAATTATTTTTTATTTATAAGAAATTATGTGTCAATGACTTTTCCACCCTAGATCACAGAAAGTGAAAATTGTTAATTATTGGATATTAGAACTGACAGTGTCGATTGCCATTTTAACTGTTCTGCAATTTATTTCAGATTGTGGAGTTCATTGCTGTTCTATTGAGATCGGGTAATGAAGATGCAGAAAAGGAATTGGTTAGCTCGGGGACCATCCAACGGATCATTGATCTTTTCTTTGAGTAAGCTGTTGCTTCGATTTATTTTATTTTATTTTATTTTGAGATAGTTATTGGATATCTAGATTCCTCTCTCTCTCGCTCTCTCTCTCTCTCCCCTGAGGATAGCTTGCCAAGAGACATGTTCTTCTCTTTTGTTACACTGAATGATTTACCTGTTCATAGTAACTTAATGGGTTGATCTAATTAATGCAGGTACCCCTACAATAACTCATTGCACCATCATGTAGATAGTATCATATCGTCATGTTTGGAAAGCAAGAGTGATGCTATTGTTGATCATCTCCTTCGAGAGTGTGATTTGATTGGGAAGTTTCTTCAAACAGATAAACATCCTCTTCTGTCTGGTGATACTAGCAAGGTAGAGAGATTCAGTAACTGGATAAATGAATACTTGAATGTGGGCTACTTCTTAAATTTCTGACTGTTGTGGCCAAACATTAAATGCTCAACATGCTAGATATTGTTTATAATGCCATTAATTTCCTTGTTGGATGAGGTGTAATGTCATAGAAAATAGAGCATGCCTAACCTTAAATGGAGTTTGGATTTGTGCAATAGCATGTAGTTACATATATTGGTGATTACCTATACTTGGCTGTTGATTTTTTTTCATGCTCTGATAGTTTGAATTTTCCCTTGTTATGTAGCCAACGGTACCAGCTGCTGGTAAATCGGCACCACGGGCAGGAAACCTGGGACACATTACACGAATTTCTAATAAGCTCATTCAGTTGGGAAACAGCCAAAGCCGTGTTAAGGCATGCCTTCAGGTAGGTTTCAGGTTTAAACTTTGAATTGCTATAAGCATAATGATCACAACTTCTGCTCAAAATTGTGATTTTAACAATGATCGTATCTGATCTTTTGTAACTGTTGTAAGCTTCTCTAATTTTTTCACCTTTACCACTCTATTATTGGCAAAACTATGAACATTAGCACTACTTGAGTGGGATGTTAGTCTTCTTAGTAGCTAATATTTATCTTTAAAATTCTTTGTAAAACAACATTGCTTTGCTTGATCTCTAGGAACATAGCGAATGGAGTGAGTGGCAGACTACAGTTTTGCAGGAGCGCAATGCAGTTGAAAATGTTTATCGATGGGCTTGCGGGTATGCTGTTGTGCCATATATCTACTTTGCAATGCACAGTTGTCAAGTATGATTAGGGGCCATTATGAATAAATTACTGTGTTCTGGTTTATATAGCACTCAATCCGAAGTAATGAATTTAACGGTTGGGTTTAAAATAAGGTGTTAAAGATACCTACTGTGATGGCGCATTTTGCTTCTTTTAGGGACAGAAATGGTTGTCAAGCCTTATTAAAACGGTCAACTTAGTTAACGATTCTATACATTGATTTTTTTAGTTGGATTTGATCTTCAACTTTCGTTTTGTTTCTCCTTGTTATGCACAGCCGCCCAACTGCTTTGCAAGACAGGACGAGGGATAGTGATGACGACGACATGAATGACAGAGATTATGATGTAGCAGCTTTAGCAAATAATCTAAGCCAGGCTTTTAGATACAAAATATATGGGAATGAGGACGCAGGAGAGGTATCTAGCTGGGTGCATTGTATTTATTAGTTTCAGCTTTTCGTCCTTTTTAGTTTTCCTGTGGGGTAAGGGGATAGAATAGCTTCGCCCGGGAAATTCGTCCCCTTACTCTTGTTTTTGGTTCCTCCATTTGTTATTGTTGGATGAATGTTTTGAATTCTTTGCATTGCAGGACCATGGAACCCTAGATCGAGATGACGAGGTAATTAGTTTGGTCATTTCTACCACTGATGTCTTTCCGTAGTTTCATGTATTGAGCTTGATGGTAACTATTTTTATTTTAACATGAATAAGCTCTGGATAAAGCTCTGAGGCAGAAACATGATAAACCATGAAAACATGTTTAATTTTTTTATTTTTCTTTTTGTAAAAGTAAATATTTGGTTTCATTGCATCCTGAAATGAGTTGATTTGATTTGTAACATACAGGATGTCTACTTTGACGATGAATCTGCTGAAGTAGTTATATCATCCTTGCGGCTTGGTGATGACCAGGGAAGGTGAGTATTTTGGTTCTTATATCAAGGAAAACAAACTCCGTATGCCACCAGTTTAGGTTTAGTAGAAATACATTGGATGCATGGTCTATAATGATTTGCAACATTTTCCAAACTCTGTATAGCCCCTAGTGGCTGGACTTCCCGACCCAAAAACACAAAATATCCACAAGAAAAATGAAAAAAGAGATGTACTAAAACTTTAATTATATACACAGTAATGACAATAATTTAACATGGTTCAAATGGTACAAGACTCCCAGACAATACGGAAAAGGATACCAATTAGTCTCCAGGCTTATAGGTTGAATCTGATTCAATATACTAAATACAGAAGAGATTGACTTTTTCACATCTTCATTCAGAGATCATCCTTGCAAACAATCATACAAATTGAAAATCATTAAGGCATCTAATTGAGACCAACAAAATCAATGACCATGGTGCTTCAATAAAGTACTTCAATTTCAATAATTTAATTAAATGGTCAAATGATATCGGATTCAAGTGATTTTTTTGTAGAGATGATCTTTGAATGAAAATCTACAAAATAGAAATACAATGAGTGGGCCCTACAAGGGTGTCCCTCAAATAAGCGTATTTGAGTCTGTCTCTCTCTCTCTCTCTCTCTCTCTCTCTCTCTCTATATATATATATATATATATATATATATATGAGCACTTTTCATTTGTCAAATAGTCTAGTATTTTGTCAAACTATGAATTAGGGTTGATATGGTGTGGAGTCATTTCTGAAGTCACTTTCCCAACTGATAATTTGACAAAAAAGAACATGCAACAGTTTCTGTATACATGTGCTTGTAGTGCCTGAAATGGTTGGCAATGATTGTCATGAATTTTCTATCTCTAGTTCTGGCAATGATGTCTTCACAATGTTGTGCATCATAAGTGTAGCTGTAGAATCAATTATGTAATGGCGATGCTGAATAGTATTAATCCTGAATGCAGCAGTTTATTTACAAATTCCAACTGGTTTGCATTCCAAGATGATAGAATGAGTAATGCACCAGTGGGCACATCAGAGATGGAGGAAGTAAACTTGAATGGGACTGCGAATGGTGGTAATAGCAGTAGTGATGATGAGGTTGTGGTAGGGGAGGATGATGAATTGGCCGGAAGTAAAGACTCTGTCGATGGCACATCCACTTCCAACAAAAACCTTATGAATGGATTTAATGGGAACAGTGGAAACATGAACCCAGACGGTGAGAACGCAAGTGCCTCCCATGATATGGGTGGATTCTTCAGATTTGAGGCAACTGACAATGAGGATTTGTTTGGAGACAGGCCTTTGCCCGAATGGGTGGGATGGAGTGAATCATCAGATTTGCAAGTCGGTGGTGCAAGTATAAATCCATTCGAGGATCATGATGACTCAGATGTCAATCCTTCCAGTCATGCCGAGGTAGTGGTGCCTGATGCTAGTGTGCCTTCAAGTGGAGAATCTGCTCTTTCAAATGGCTCTCCCTCCTCCACTGCTTCTACTGCAGGATCGCCGGGTAGTGATGGGAGCCAACGATCAGCTGCAGTGCCATCATTGTTTGAAGAGGATGTTGAATTTGTTGGCGTCGAACTAGAAGGTACTGAGAAGGCTATGGAGCAGGCTCTTAAAGAGGGCATAGTAGGGGAGGCAGGGCCGTTGAAGAAAAACATTATGCCAAAGGTGCCAGAAAAGGACAACTCCGACGATGGTGGGCCTGCAAATAAGGAGTTCAATGATGCAAATTATTGGAGGGTTGATCAGGAGGTTGCTGTTTTGGAGTGAATGGTGGGTTGATCCTGCTTTGGCTGTTCAAATCTGAAACTGGGTACAACAGCAGGGGACCCCATTTTCGGGATGGCAGGGTGCCAGCGGCCTATGCAGCAGCAGCGGGAGGTCATATGTACAGTATATTTTTGTTTCGACATGGGATCAGATGGTAGGTTGTGTTATGGTTATTTGCTGTTTACTTATTGTTACTCATTGTTTATTATTTAAGTTTTTTTTTTTTTTTATCTTTGGTTTCGTTCTGATACTGATAATGGGATTTTCCCAAAATCCAAAATATTTCTAGTTTCGTTGCTGGCTGGAATCATTCTTAATGTGGTATCTTTCATTTGATGAATCTGGACCCGTTACCTATAAATTGGTTAGGTATTGTTATTCTATACATATCTACCGCAGTTTTGATGATCAGTGCAGTGCCTTTTCTCGCCCATGATATTATTTTTCTTATTAGCAGGCAAAGTGATTGAATATGTTGTCTTCCTTCTGGGTTTGGTGATTCAGAAATCTCACGCATGTGAATTAACATTCATAAACAATTCTGACAGCAACTCTAAAGCACCGAAGTAACTTAAGGGTTATCTACGCGCATAAAAGAATGGGTTTTTTGGGTAGAAAAGATTGTTCAAGGTTAAGGGTAACATTTCAATGTTTAAAAATTAAATCCCACCGAATGAAAAAATGTTTAAAAATTAGATGCGAATATAAAAAATTGAAAAGAAAAGAAAAAATTAGATGCACAAATTCAAATGGCTTATATGCAAGGTAGTTAAGTCCTTCAGGGGTGTTTTTGTCCAATTATTTTGGGGAAGCCTTGTAACTCTCCTAACCATTGTGTCATACTTCTTCCCTGTGTATCTCTCTTATGACATGGCTAATCACGAAATAAAAGAGAGGTTATGAAACAAATTGAAGTTTTTGTCCCAATTTAGAGGGCCCGACTTTATAAATAATAGTGAAGTTTATTTTTTTTTTTCTTTTCCACTTTATGTGTTTACTTATAAGCCTAGTTAGTAAAATACGGAACGAAAAGTACGAATAAAATATGTACGTATTTTATTCGGTAAAATTTTGGCAAGATACAACTGAAAAGTGTATATAATATTTTAATATAATATATTTAAATATAATATGTATATAATACGTGAATTTTGTCTGTATTATTCAAAATTTTGTAAAAAAACACTTGTATTAAACGTGAAAAATACGTATGTACGTATATAATACATGCATTTTGCGTTTGTTTTTTTTTTTTAAAATGTGTATTTTATGGAGTCTTTAAGACATATACGAAAAAATGAAAGTATTATTGAAAAATAAGTACATGCTAGTATAATACAAGTATTAAATGGAAAAATGCTAAATTCTTTATATGGGTAATAATTCTAAAAAAGTAAAAAATCAAAATGGGATAATAGAGCTTCGGGTAATGGCCTAATAATACTAAATAATGCTCTAAAATATTCCTACTGATAAAAGAAAAATTGTGAAATTTTTTATGTAAAATATATATAGTATAGCCGCGTGGCTATACTATTTATATTTTTCCGTTTAGTAAGAAGAACAGTATTGTTACTCTGTAATCCGATACAACAAGGGCCTGCTGTGCTGACGTGAACATGGTATTACAAGTATTTTGCTCAGCCCAAGGCGAAAAGACGAAGATACCCTCAGTAGGACATTGTAGCACGTTCGAGAGAGGCCCAACTTCCTCATATTTCAGTTGTTTAGCGCCTCTGCAAGTCCATAGACAACCAATCCAGAGAAACTCGGGATAGGGGTCAGGGGCCTTAGGGCTTGAAACCTTGCAGAAGAAGAAGAAGAAGAAGAAGAAGATGATCGAGGTGGTGCTGAACGACAGGCTGGGAAAGAAGGTTCGGGTGAAATGCAACGAGGACGACACCATAGGCGACCTGAAGAAGCTGGTGGCGGCCCAGACGGGGACCCGAGCCGATAAGATCCGAATCCAAAAGTGGTACAACATTTACAAGGATCACATCACTCTCAAGGATTACGAAATCCACGACGGCATGGGCCTCGAACTCTACTACAACTGAAACTCATCAATTCAATTCTACCTACCTACGTACGTCGTCGTTTCTTTTCTTTGCTTAAGAGCCTTGGCAATTAATTAATTAACTAATTATGTCATTGCCTGCATGTTAATTGTTAATTGTCAATTGTTGGGTAATTAATTTGATGGCTAATTGTTGTTGGGCAGCAATCAGATATTGCTTGTTCTGTTTTGTCTTTGCAGATTGTGGGTTGTGTTTTTCATTTTATGATATGATCTGCTTCTTCAAGACTGCATATGTTATGCATTGTGTTTTGTGGAAAACATTTTAAGAAATAAATGATTTGATTGCTCAGAAGATAATTCTATATGTCTACGCCTCAGTAAACATGCCACTAGTTTAGAGGGACGTAAAGATGCAATGCAAAATGCTTTGGAACCCAACTCTGTTGTTTTAACTTTTTTTTTTTTTTTTTTTTTTTTCTCTCTCAACACTTTCACTTGCAAGTGATTAAACCCAATGTGAACGAGTTGAGTAAAGAGTTTGGGGCCTGTATGTTTATGGGCATTGATCGTCGTATCGTAAACATTTGGACATCGGAAATTTCAAAGCTCTGCATTGTTTCTTACATTGATGATGAGCGCGCTCATCAACATGGTCTAGACAGAGAGATGAATTTCTGTTAAAATACAGGTTTTGTTCAAATAATGTTGATTTGAACTTATACAAATCATCAACTGCTCATGATATTGTGGACAAATTTAATGCAGTTGTTTCCTGTGTCCACCAGAGTCCAGCTGAGAATATATGTTGTTTGCGACTTCTAGCTTTTGCTCCCATTGTTGGCAAAGACGTGTGAAGTGACGTGAGGAAAAAAATATTTATGAATTCATTGTCTCAAATCTCAACAGATCAACAGGGAAAAAAAACGAGAAACCTTGGCAAACAAGGAAAGACAGAAAGAAATTGCAAAGTTCTGTGTGAATGCAAGAATAGGTTTTCTGTTGTATAGGCGAACCAATTTAATGGGAGGTCGTATTTAATGTTGCAAGTTAGAATTGGGAGTTTACTGGTTTTAGATCCCAAAGAAAAGAAGAAAAAAAAAAACAAAAAAACAAAAAGGCATCTTGTGGGTTTCGATGGGAAAATCTGAGTGCATCTGTTCTGTTTCTGTTTTCTCTCTGGTCTCGCTTCATGTCTCTGTTCAGTGTAACATCTTGTCTTGTCTTTGCTAATCCGTCCCGTATTTGGTGCTCTTCAATTCTGTCATCTCTCCTTTTTTACTTTCTATTTTCCGTTTGATTTGAGTGACACAAATTTAACATGAAAACTTGTGTCAGTTGGCATATTATCCTGGTGTTTCATGACACAAACTTAATTGAAAAAAAACAATGAAGTAATGTCAACTGCAAATGTTTGAATTTGGATGGTGGATGGTCGGATCAGCCACGCTTTTTGTTTTGGACTGAAAATCTGAAGAATCTGAAACCCTGGAGGCTTCCATTACCTTCACCACCGTGCGGAAAGGATAAAAGGATGCATGGTTTTACCATTATGCTATTATATATTTAAGGACTCTCATACTTTTGTACTTTGTGGGCTCAGTATCATTTCGGAACCCTTATAGGGCTATGGTTTAGGGCCTTTTTTTTTTTTGGTTTTGTTTTGCCTTCTTCTTCTTCTTCTTCTTCTTTTTAGGTATGACAGGAGGGCCTGCCCTAGGAAAAAAACTTTCTTATAACGGGATAGCATTGTTTTGTTATTCCCAGCTAATAACACAATGACACATGGAAAATTGATCTTACGTGTCATTGTGTTATTGATCGGGATAGCAAAACATGTAATCCCCATTGCATGAGGGTTTCTCTCATGCGCTAAGGTTTGCCATTTGCAAAGAAAATTGGCCAATTCGGCCAAACTAGAACGATCGTACCGATTTGGTATGTTTTATTTTTTTGTTGGAATTTCGATAGTAAAGTCGTACATGAATCATGATCAACTCAACAAGTTTCGTTCACGATTTTGAATTTCCGAATCGAAGGTTTAACTAAATTGAATCAGCTTGCATTACTTTCCTTTTTTGATTCGAAAAACTCACATTTTCTACTCGGCATAAGCCTATTCATTTGGCCCAAAACTTACCATAGTCCTCCTCACACCACATTTTTATCATTTTAACTTACTAATCTTACATTTTGTCTCCTTCAATTAGCCACAACCTACAAAATTCTCTATGTCAAGTCTCTCTTAAAGTCCTCTCTCCCTTCGACATCCATAGATGCTCTCAAGATCTTGTTGTCAAATGTCACCATCGTCACTAAATCTTGTCATCATTCTCATTCGAACTCACCAAAATCGACTGCATTGAACTATTGATTTGGTGAGTTGACTGTGGTCAATGGACGAGTAATGGGTTGGTGTCGGTCCCATATATATTCTTGCACTGACTTAGTCGGTTTAGTGAACGATCTCAACCGACTAAGTCAGTGCAAGAATATTTAATTTTTTTCTGTTCCTATTTTTGTTTCTTTGTTTCTTTGATAGAATATTTATTTTTAATGAAATATATTGGATTTAACTTGAAACATTAGTTTAGAGCATTTGGATACAAATATTTAATTTATTTTATAATTAAAATAATTTTTAGGGTGTGATGGAAACGTATTTAATACTAAAAAAAAAATTATAAGTGAAAGTGAAATTTCTTTTCCTTTTATCAAACACTTTAACAAAAAAACCATTTCAACATAATGCCTTTTTTAGTCATTATACACAGCTCACAATACTTTCACAAAAAAAATTTATCAAACACTTAGAAACTGATTATTGCACCAACATCACTTTTAACAAAAAAATTTACCAAATGTCAAACTACTTTTTCTTATAGCAAATCTGACAGCGATTATTTTTACAGCACATCAATATCAAACTGACTCTTGATTGAAGAAGACAATGAAGTAATGTAAACTGCAAAAAGGTTCTATTATGTTTGAATTTTGGATAGTGGATGGATAGCCACTCTTTCTGTTTTGGACTGAAAATCTGAAAGCTTCCATTACCTTCACCACCGTGCGGAAAGGATAAAAGGATACATGGTTTTACCATTATGCTATTATCTATATATATATAAAGTAAAAGGCAGAGAATGATGAAACATTCAAAATACCAAAAAATACCCTTGGTTAATGTAAACATTAAGAATTGAAATTATTAATTAAATGAGGATAATATGGTAAATTCACACTTTTTTATATTAAAAAAATAAAAAAAGAAAAAGAAAAATAAGATAATGGATCCTATTTTTATGGAACACAACTACCCATTATCTTTTTTAATTCTTAAATAAATTTAACTTTTTTTAAAAAAAAAACCTCTCTCAGGCGCGGAAGAGCATGCGGAGAGGCTAGTAATATATTTAAGGACTCTCATACTTTGTACTTTGTGGGCTCATTTTCATTTCAAAACCTCTATAGGTCTATACTACACATTCCGGCCCCTTTTTTCTTTCTTTTTTTGGGGGTTTAATAGGGCCTTGTGCGAGGATTTTTTTTTTCTTCTTTTTCTTGTAACAAGAGTATCATTGTTTTGCTATTTTTGATTAATAATACAATGATAAGTGAAAAAGTTATCATACGTTTCATTATGTTATTGATCGGGGATAGCAAAAAGTATTATCCCCGTTGCATGAGAGTTTCTCTCCTGCGCTAGAGTCCGACATTTGCAACAAAAAATTGGCCAATCCGGCCGAACTAGAACGATGGTGCCGATTTGGTATGTTTTATTCTTTTGTTGGAATTTCGATGGTAAAGCCAAATAAGATCAACTCAGCCAGTTTTGTTCACGGTTTTGAACTTACAAATCGGTGGTTTAACCAAACTAAACCGGCATATATTACTCTCTTTTTTGCTTTGAAAAACTCACATTTTTCACTCGGCACAAGCCTATTAGTTCGGCTCAAAACTCACTATAGTCCTCCTCACACCACATTTTTGTCATTTTAACTTATTAATCTTTTTACCTTTCGTCTCCTTCAATTAGTCACAACGAAAATAAATTCTCTTTGTCACGTCTCTCTTGAAGTCCTCTCTCCCTTTGTCATCCATAGATGCTCTCAAGATCTCGTTGTCATGTCACCATCCTCGTCATCATCGTCACTAAATCTCGTCATCGTTTTCATTCGAACTCACCAAAATTGACCCGCACTGAACCATTGATTTGGTGAGCCGACTGTGGTCGGTGAACAAGTAGTGGGTTGGTGTCGGTCCCATATATATTCTTGCAATGACTTAGTCGGTTTAGTGGACAATCTCAGCCACTTGATCTGATGAACCAAACCGTGTTGAGCCCTATTATATACTATCAACTCAAATTACTTAAATTCTTTTGTGCATTATTCTTCTTAATCAATATTTTGTGATTTAGACATAAATGACAGGCAGGTCCAATATCTTGTGGTTTGAGAAAAGATGGGCTACCGAACAAAATATCTATAATTCATGTCGAATTATGATTTATCTACTTCTCCATATGTTGTAATCAATCAAACATTGGTTATGTCGTTGTCCTTGTTGCGCACATATAGCTCATGCACAGTTGCCACTTGTTGCGCAGATAAGCACCTAAGTCTATCCATTTATTTTTCTTTCAGTGCTTTCCAAGCTGGACCGCTTAAGAATTATGCTTACAACATTAGCTAAGTAATGCTTTAAAGAATATTAAAAAGAACCGGAAAATAATAATAATACAAAGATTGGAGGGGCAACAATCACGGCTGCTAAAGGTGTTCCCATGCGTTATGCTTTAGTTCATGTTCTTGATCATGAATGGCGAAATCTGATTGTAGAAGGGGACTCCAAATTGATAATTGACTGTGTCCAAGGACATTTGGCAGATTTACTCTGATGGTGCTTCCATTTGATTTCAACATGTTTTCATAGAGACGCTGTCTTTCTTCCCTTATCAGTTGTATTGTATCTCCTTTTTATTTTGACCTCTTTCGGCTCGCTTGTCTTAGGGGTTTTGTTTTGTAATTTTCTTTTTCGCATAAAAAAAAAACCAAAGATGATATAGTTATAAGACTGTAGTATTATTATTTTTAAAGTTTACAATATCTTTTGTTGAGTGTTTTTTTTGTGTGCAGATATTATGTTGTTGATATGTTAATGATCCATTAAGACACTTTCCTATCCCAATGCGAGAAACTCGGATCCCGTAATATACGGAATTTGGAACTGAAAAACGTAGAGCAAAAAACTGAGAGAGGAAAATATGAATTTATTGTAAACATGTTTATGTCTTTGCACAATTCACTCCTTCTTTGGCTCTTTCCCCAATCCTTTCTTTGACCATTTGACTATTTGACTTTCCCTTCACTTTTTATTTTGGAACATGAAGTTGAGAAAGATGCATTGAAATGTTAGCAAAAAAAAAAAAAAAATTATTATAGTTTTTTAAGCATGTTGTTAAAAATTTTTATTGTGTTTTACTTTAATCTAATCTAAATTATGAAAGAAGAAGATTCAAATTTGAGTGCAGAATGAGAAGCACATTCACTCTAACCAATTTGAGTAGCTTATCCCTGCAGGTTTTCAAAGTAACATGATCATATTTTTAAATTGCCATGTTCTCTATAATCTTTGTTTATTAGATTCATGGCCAAGCCATTATCTGTAGTAGAAATAAGTGATGTAGAAGATCAAAAGATGGAGAAAGACCATACAAAAACCTTTTAAAGAAAGATAACCCAAAAATCTAAATTCAAGTAAATGATTAAGAAAGAAAATGGTGTGGCTCTCATAATAATTGTATTGTTAATAAACTTGAAAAATAGAGTAACATCACAATTTCCAATCCCACAGTCCTCCATGGTCTTTACTGGCTAACATGAACATTTCTAATTTCAAAGCAAAACAAGTAATATCAATTTCCCTAATTAATTGTCACTAATTAACCCCAAATTAACAAATAGGCACTTGGGTTTGAGTGTACTTAGTTTGAACCAAAACGCATCGTTTTCAGTGATTAACAAGTTAAAACAACAAGAAGTGGACTAGGTGGAGTCAAATCCCAATCCCAATCCCAAATCCCTAATCTCTAAACCCAATCCACCACCAAAATCAACTGTTTAGACCGCAAATAAAAATAAAAAATAAAAAAAGGCCCGGCCATCAAAAAGGCGACACTAGTGTTGGACCGCACGTGACTCCTGATGTCATCAGGCCTTCCTTAATTGTCATTTGGGCCCACGCCACGTGTGTGTTTGCTTTGGGCTGGGAAATCCAATTTTTTAATTTGGTTTTTGTACTTAATTTTTGTTGGGATTTAAAAAATAATAACAATAAAGAAAAATTGTGGTCTAGTGTTTGAAAAATTCAACCTGTGACTACTGACCAGACCCAAATTGCAGGGCAGGGGGTTTCAGATCCCAAGCTCTGACGCCCAGGTTATGTCAATAAATTATATAAAATTTAATTTCTTTTAATTTCAATTATAAAAGGGTGGTGATTTCCCTACTCCAATTTTATCTACTTACGCTCTATTTTATAACTAAAAAAAGAGTGTAAGTAGATAAAATTGAAGTGGGGAAATCATTACCCTTATAAAATGGTCGAGAACATAATTTTGTTGCCCTCTCAACTGACTTTATTTTTTTATAAGCAAACTACAAAATTTGTATAGACCTCTTCATCACTCAATTGGACACTAATAGAATGTTTAATACCATTAGACCACTAATTGGAAATTATAACTTGTTTGGACCCCAAAAAATAAAAGATTATAACTTGTTAATTATATATATATATAATTATTCATCCAGATGTCCGCATGTTATTATCATGCTAATGTCATTGTAAACAGAAAAGAAAACAGAAAAGAAATCATAGAGGGATAATAAAAAATACATAAATTCTGCACAATAATAACTATATATATAAATTTTTGAGCACACGAAGATCAAAGTTCCTAAAAATATTATAAAGCATGAGTCAAGGGTTCAATGTTTGGTGGAAGCTAAGTGGCAAATAGAAAATGTAAATTCAATGAAGTTTCATTTTCATGCAATTCTTCTACTATGTTGAAGTTGAAGGACAAAAGACAGTCTATGAAGCATAAAAAAGTTTTATTTTCTTTTCTTTGGACCATAAAAGGGCAAAAATGTAAGACACTTGGAATGGAATGGAAAAAAAAAAAACCAAAGAGTAGGACATGGGTACATTGTTTGCCAGTGCACATCCAACCACAGCAAAAGCCAATTCAATAAAGTAAAAAACAAAATGCTAATTTCATGAACCCAAAAGCCCTTCACCTTTTTCAATCATCTTAGATTCCATTTCACCATAAACATGTTTTTGACTTGTTTATGGGATTCTTTTTTTTTTTTTTTTTTTCTTCTGAATTTGTTCTTTTATTTGAGAATATGGGAGATATTTTTGTGTACTATTGGCAGCTAAGAGTGGAGGTATTAAAGTCTATCTGTCTCTATATACCATTTTGTTGGAATCTACTTCACATGTAATTGGCTTCAAGCTTAACATGCATATCATGGAAGCCAACCAAGCACCTGGTTTTCTTAAAAACAAATCCCAACAACCAGTGGGTTTTTCATGTCTTTTAAGAATCCCAACAACCAGTGGGTTCATCATGATTTTTGTTTTGTTTTTCATTTTTAACTAAACCTACTTTGCACTATTTTCCTTTTCAATTTTTTGATATGGTATTGTATGAATAATACTACAAAATTAGAGTGGTTCTTTTTTTTTTTTTTTGCCTGACACATGACATAAGGGTGCATGTTAATTTGGTGTCATCATTCATCTTACCATGAAGCCAACATAAAATTCTTCTAACTTCAATTGGGTTAATGAAGGTTGAACTGGCCATTGAACTTGGTCATTCTCTTAAATGCAAATATGTTTGTTGATTTTTCAAAAGCATGGAAATGCTGAAGATGTGTTTGAGTGAAATCTTCTTTGCATTTCCTAGAAACACTATGTAGGTGAGAACATGACCTCTGAGTCTTAAAAGAAAATAGATCACTTGCAGAGATGACAGGCATGCAAAATTTTCACCATAACATTGGGCTTTATTAATATTGAGTACAACATGTACACTTAGCACGAGAAATATACCAAGATGACACAGTTAATAAGAGGAGTTCAATATCCCATTTCTCCTAAACTAGAAATTAAGCGAACAACTTCAACATTCATTCAGTATTCTTGGCATTTAGTCTCAAATGCCATACTAGACTAAGCAAATATGCTCAAAGGACCAGTCTTATTTGTTGCGCTGAGTCCATTTTCCGCATTTTGCATCCCTCGAATCCACGTCCTGCAAAACAGTTTTTCAAGTTTCATGTTAAATCAATATCCACGTAGGAAGCTCTTCTCATATATTCAACATTAGATTGGAAAGTTTCTCCATATGTTTGGAAGAGAAATGAATGCATTGGAAGAGAGATCCATATATATATCTATTAAGCGTGAGATCATTTTTTTCACTTACCTGCCAATACTTTCATCGGTTGGATGTGTTAGAATAGTCAGTCTTTTTGCTTTTTTCATAAAATCACTGCATTGCCAACAAAAGGAGAGAGAAAAGAAAAGCGAATAAATATATCGCTGATGAAACCAAATTCACCTGAAATGGGAGTTAAGACTCCATGCAGAGTTCAAAATTCATAGACAATAGTTAAGAAAAGAAAGATATAACATAATAAATGATACCTGAATGGTTCAACTCCAGTTTGTTTAACAGCACCTGTCACATCCCGGTAAAGAACATGGCTCAGCATCTGTGGTTTTTCTATTCCAAACATGTTGGCCAGCCTCCTGTACAGCTCTTCATAAGAGCCAAGAACCGAGAGGTCCAGAGTCCGTCCCACATCCTCTGACTCCATGAAAACCTTGCAATGACCGGTTTCCAGGTCAAAGTCAGAACCTTGAAAATCCTTATTCCATGGAAACCCAGCATTAGAGGATTTTTCTAGTGAAACTTGCATCCCATGTGCAGATTTTGAACCATCAGAAAGAAACTTTGTTCTATCTTGGTTCCCATCTTTTGAATCTTTCCCAGTAAGAAGTTGTGAAACTGCATCACTGGAACAGCTCCGAGAAATCTGCTGCTCGGTAAGTATTGGTTGACCAAAGAGTAAAAACTGGTGTTTCTTCACATTATCAGATTTCTCCGAGTTCTGACTAGAATTCCCCATTGTCAGCAAGCAAGAAAGGTTTTCATTGCTGCTTGTATGGCCTGCTCTAATGCCACTGGAGATTCTAGAATTTTGATCGAACCGCTGGAAACTGGATTGGAACAGCCCCGACTGCAGTTTGTTGTTAACGTGGAGATCTGATAAAGATATTCTAAATTGAGCATGCCTGGCTCCCTGTATGCCTGCAGGAGTGTTGTCAGGTAGACAACACAAGGGGCTGCTGGGCCCGAGGGGGTTGCCTGAAAATGATGGCAATGTTAATTGCCCATCAAGAGTAAAGTCTGGTTGCGGGAGACGCAACTTCTTTCTTGGTGGTGAAAAGGGTGACATGTGGATCATGGGAAAATTTGATACCAGTTCAATCAACCATGGGCTGACACACTTCACATTCTGTAACAAATCTGGCTCATCCCACGTCACCTGTAATATGGTGATTTGTCAATAGATGTAAATGGGAAGTGATGCACAGCAGGATCAAATGAGGTTGCACTTTTTAAACAGACTACAAATAGGACATAATTGCAACATATTCATCAATAGAAGGGAACATACAAAAAAATTGAGTCTATAGTTAAACAGTTTGGCTGTACTAAAGAACAGTGTTAATATTGTCTTTCCATGTAGAGTTCATAAATTTTCTTATAACATAACTTACAATTCTTCCTGCGCAAAGTAAGACCGATGGGATGAGTTTGGCTTAAGAATGATGATAACATTCTTATCAACTAAGAGGACTGGACATGATGTGTTCTGTTTAGAATATTTAGGAACTTCAGCAGAAAGGCTGAAATGTTCCACAACTAAAACAATATAGATTCTCTAATGTTATGTCCCACACTACTATGAATGACCATATCGAATCATGGCAGCATGTGAGCTCCATGAAAGTCATGTCAGACACCTGTTCTAACAGCAACAGAAGTTTGGTGCTTCAGACCGCATTTACAGCCCAAGCACACAAGGATGGTGGCCGACGAACATAAAGGAAGCAAGAACCGCAGCAATTCGCCAAAATAAGATGGGGGAGATGAAAAACTGTGAATTTGGCATGTTGTAAATCATTTTTGTCTTAGCCATGCAAATGGGTCAAAAAGCTAAAAACACTCTGATTCACTCAAAAACATTTCAGCACATCTAACCAAATGAGAAGAGCCAAAACCTCGAGACCTCGGATTCAAGAATTTTCACAAACTGATACAAGGCAAAAGATGCAAGACATGACATGATATGAGGGAAGAGAAATCTGATTGTTCTCTCCCTAGTCCCTACCAACAAACCAAACAGGACAACATGCAAGAACAGCCCCAAGAACACAACCTCAGAAAATAAATAAATAAATAAATAAAAATATAGACAACAAAATTCCAAAAACGAAGTAAAATTTGAGCACCAAATCACAGAACAATACAATACCTGTAGAAGTCTCCAAGGGGAATTGGGCCAGCGAATTGGGTCAGAAACCTGAACAGAAGCAATTGTACCCATGAACCAGCTGATCCTAGATGAGTCCTCAGTCTCAAACGCCATCTTGAACCTCATTCCTGAGCACCACTGCACCCTCATCGCCGCCCTCACCGCCGAGGCCTTAACGCAAAACTCCGGCGTGCTGGCCCTCGGATAATAAACCACCTCAAACGCCTGCCCATTTGCCGCCATAGTTGCAGCTTCAACAACACTTTCAGGCCTCACTCTCCCCTTCCCTCTCAAATTCCCATTGGGACTCAAATTCCCACCCCCGTTTCTCACCATCTTGTTCTCCTCCTCTCTCAAAAACACAGAGAACCCACCATATGGAAGAACACAAGCTCCAGAGCCTCCTCCATGGCTGTTGTTCCACCCAGATGCCAATTCAGGCCCACCAGCGCCATCCAATCCTCTCTTGGCTCGCCTAATCCCGACACAAAGATCACCATTTTCAGCTCTCAAGAACACAATCGAGTCGCCAGCCACCAACTTCTTCTGGTTCACAAATGTGCTCCACCCAGTGGTCAACAAATGGCGCCTGGGCGTGCCTCTGTAAATGTGCCTGAACTTCCATATCTCGCTATGAACGTCCTTAGCAATCACGGTCTGGACCGGCGGGTCGGCCGAGTAATCCAATCGAGGAAAAATGGTTTCAGCGCAGTACCTGGGTACAGAGAACCCACCGCCATTGTTAGCGTCCGATTGGGTCAGAGTCTTAGCGAAAGATGCTGGCTTTTCTTGATTTTCAGACCCATCAGCCTCCATGGAGTCTTCATCCGAGGCATAAGGCTCGTTGTTTTCAATTGGGTTTAGCTTAATCTTGGCGAAGACCTCGTCGGTTTCTGGGTCCGCCATGAATTTGATGGAGGCCACTCTACAGAGAATGAGAGATGGGATTCTGAGGGAGGCTGATGAGAAATCGACATGGGCTTGAGCGTGCTCTGCGTGGCCTTGTGGAAAGTAGAAGACTTTTGAGTTCACCGGAGGCATGTGGACCATGCCTCCGGCACAGGCGTGCCATAGCTGAGGATCCAAGCTTCTCTCTGAGTCTCTCATGGTTTTGGGTCAATTTCAAAAGGTACCCGGATGAAGAAAAACAGTGAGTGTTTTGGGGTTTTTTTGTTTTCTGGTTTTGGTGGTTGTTGTTGTTGTTGTTGTTGTTAGAATGTTGCTGTTGGTTCAAGGCAATAAAGGCTTCAACTTCATGGTAACGAAGAAGAAAAGGGAAAAAGCTTTGCACTTTTTTGAGAGAGCTTTTGCTGATTCAGTGAGTAAATGCTGTGAGCAAGAAAAACAAAGATCCCAAAATGAGTTAATACAAAAACAAAGTGAATAAAAAGTGGACCTCTAACAATCACGGCATTAAATTCGCAGTTTTTACCTTTGTTGGGTACAACAAAATCGTCACAATAAAAAATAATTGTACCAAATAGGAGTGTCGAGTGTGTGTGGGGTTCACTTTTTTACTCCAATTCTTTCATCTCTGTCTTTGCTTGCTTTAGCCCCTTCCCTTCTTCTTGTTTCACTTCAATGTAACACACAGGAATCAGAGAGAGAATGACTGTTTAGATTCTCTCACTACCCAGTAGCCATCTGCTTTTTCTCACTGTGAATTAGCTACATTACTTTAAAAAGCTCCAAGCTTTAATAAGATCAGGTCACTCTCTCTCTCTCTCTCTCTCTCTCTCTCTCTCTCTCTCTTCTCTCACCGTGTCTCTCTCACCTGAATTTTTCCTCCTTATCTTCGTTTTTGTCGTTCATATATTCATTCAGATGTAATCAGATCTGAAGACATGGAGGTTTTCTCTCTCCAGAACCGAAACAAAACAAATCTTTAAACCAATAAGATTAATGGGTTTTTCTTTTTCTTCTTGAAATTTAACAAATCAAATCAAAGAATTAGCGATAAAATGAGAAAATATCGCGAGTGAAACTAAGTAACCAGTAACTAGAACTTGGACTGGCTCCGAAATCAGAGCAGTCAAAAAGACAAACTTTAACTCAACCTCGAGTTAAACTTGACTCTTCTTTGATTTTCCCTTGGTTAACGGTTAACTAGCTCGTAGGATTAGTACCAACCTTTGGGGGATTTTGTGCACTCCATCTCGCGGGAGCGTGACGGAAGTGGCACGCGCATGGTTAATGGGAAAATGAGGAACACGCGCAGGAGGGAGCGTAGGGGAGTGTTTGGTGGGGAAGTGGGGGTCCGCGATGTTTTGGTCGGGGCCGGTGAAGGGGGTGTGATAGGTAAAGGAGCGTTGGTAAAAAGGGTGAAATTGTAAAAGAGATGAGAAGCGGTTGCTTTGTGTGGAGACTCGGGAGGAGTGGTAGTAGGGTGTATACACTCTTCTCTCTTCTCTTCCTGACAAGAGAGAAGAGTGTATACGCTCGCTCACACAGTAAGTGTGTATGTTCACTTATTAGTAGGAAGGAATCGCTCTGAAAATTATTGATGTATTATTATAAGTCTGCACAAATTGTAATGTTCGACACTTCTCTTTTGCTCATATGCACTTCAAACTATATAGTTTACAGTTCATTTTTTGCATTCAGAGAATAAATAAATGAGCCTAAAATAATAGTGTTCAAATCATTGTCCACTATAAATTTGTACTGGATTTAGGGTTCACAACTTAGGATTTAAAGGTTTAATTGTAAATGTGTTATAATTTGGTTGGATTCATAATATTGTATTAGCATGTTACACAACGATGTTAGAGTCTTACCAAAAAATTACTCTCACGTTAAGTTTTTCTGTTTCTAGTTAAGGAACTTTACACAAGTGTTTTTCTAAAACATAAATTTATTTATTTTTCTTCGTACAACTTCTCAAATATTTCTCACCGAAAAAACATCTCAAATCATTTTTCTTTGTTTTTTGGATACAACTTCTCAAAATATTCAAGGCCTGAGTAGAAGCCAAAAGTGATGGTCATGAGCTACAAGACGAAAACGGCAAATTGAGGAAAAACACCAACTACTTTTCAAAAGATTTGTCAACATTACCTAAGCATAACTTTAGACGGAGACTAGAGAATCTCAATATGTCACAACCATTTCACAAAGTTATGTCTTTACTTAACAATGTTTTTTTTATTTTATCTATATATATAAAGCAAAAGGCAGAGAATGGTGAAACATTCAAAATACCAGAAAATGCTCTTGGTTAATGCAAACATTAAGAATTCAAATTATTAATTAAATGGGGATAATATGGTAAATTTACACTTTTTCATATTTAAAAAAATTAAAAGAAAAAGAAAAAGCAGATAATGGATCCTATTTTTATGGAACACAACTACTCATTATCTTTTTTAATTCTAAAATAAATTTACTTATTTTTTTAAAAAAACCTCTCGCAAGCGCGGAAGCGCGTGCAGAGAAGCTAGTATATATAGTATGTTTACTTATTTGTTTAAATAAAAATAAATTTAACACTTTGGTAGATTTTAGGTCAAATCAACTGTTTCCAATTTACTTTTAATCTTCATGATACTGAAATTGCGTCTACATTTAAAATTCTTTCGTTATAAATGGTCATTTAAAACATCTTTCAAACCCTAATAAATTCTAATCGTGTAAGAGTAGAAAGTTAACTCTTCAATTCCAAAACTATATAGATAGTTTTGAATGTAAAATATATTGTGAAAGAAAACACATTATTAGTAAAAATGTTTTTGACATTTATCATATTTTTATTAATAAGTAACAACATCAAATCTGTTACGGAAAATCCCTCTTTTGTGAAATGGTTGAAAGCTTTTGGTGAAGTAACAGGAACAACATCAATCCCGACAGATAACATCAAGCCAATGAGGCCTCTTAAAGAATGTCATAATTGTTACATTATTAATGAAAAAGGAGGAAAGAAAGAGGCCCCCTCTTAGCCTCTAGGCATGCTTTAGGCATTCTTTTTTACCTTTTAGTTTAAGCCTATAAAGCCAAGGCTTGTTGCATCAATTGCCAATCCCATAGAGAAATCAAATTAAATCAATTTAATTTAATTTAAATTAATCGGTTGGGCAAGCATATGAGAATTGATACCAAAAACACAAGGTTGAGACAAGAAATAAATGACGTGACCTTGCAATTAAATTTAGCATGTCTATATATATGAAATTAGGTGGTTTTTCTAACCATTTCTTATCTTATGCTTAGGCCAACATCCTTGGTCCAATTAACGTACAAATTTGCCGTCTCCATAATCATGCCAACCAACCCTATTATGTGTGGGGTCTCATCAACCTCTGGTTTTGTTTGCTTCCCTTGAAACTCTTTTACTCTCTGTGGTCCTTTAGAATTGGACCCTTTTTTGGTTTTTTGGATGAGAAAATCAACTTTGGCTGCCGACGCTAGCTACTGCCCAAATCTCTTTAAAGAGAGCTCTTAAAAGTATTTCATCGTCAAATAAACAGTCTGACATGTTATTTTATATGTTTATTCAAGTTACGTGTTTAAATAATATTAACGTCACATATCAGGAAACATAAATTAAATTGTATGTCGCGTATCTTGTTTATGAGTCCCAAAATGACATGTACAAGTGGCGTTTTATTAGTGATGAACTCAAACCAAGGTATGTGAGAAAAAGGAAAAGTTTGGTCCATGTAGTTGTTGGTAGGGTATTGCACCATGTGAAGAAGGCCAAGGATCGATACATGCAAAGCTAGTCAATTATCAAACAGTTTGGTCCCTGTAATTTCTTGTTTGTTCCAACTCCTACAAGGCCAATGGAAGGTCCAATATTAAAGCTATTAGATGAGCTGGAAAAAGTAGCAAACAATCACACCATTCAATCCAATTTAATTCGATCCAAGCTGCATTTATATTTTATATCATGTTTCAAAAATCCCAAAGCAGCATACCTTTATGCTACTTCCACAATTTCCATTTTTGTTCTCTTCCCCCACACACACTAAATGCTTGAAGAATAAACGAAAACGAAAGAGAAAAAAAAAAAATCACCCAACGACATCTTTGTGTTTGGTTGGCCTCCTTAAAACGACAACCCAACTGACGCTACTGCCGGTTAGACTGTCATTGTTCAAACAAAAAATAAAAAAAAGAGATTAAAATAATAATAAAACCAGTGGGGACAAGACAAGTCCTGTCTTCTACGGGCCTTCGCTAAAGTGCGCCGTGGCGCGCATTCAACCACAGACCAACTTTCCCTTCTGCGTAAGGCGGAGGAGCGAGAGAAGGAGAGTTGGACAGCTAGAGACAGACAACCCATGAGGACGGATGATGAGAGAGAGAGAGAGGTCGTACGAGTTTTGACCTGAGGAGGAGGAGGATTATGCTGACATGTCACTGCCACATCTGTAGATTTTTAATGCACTGGAGGATTATGGGGCCCACTCCGTGCGACAGTCCACGAAATCTCTGTCGTTTTGGGGTTTCTGAGTTCATCGCGAAGAAACTCTCCTTAAGTCGACTCGGTGTTTATAAAAGGGCGGATCTCGTGACACGTGTACGTGCAGGATCGGGGAGAGCTGAAAAGGGACCATACACCACCCGACAATTATCTGAAAACACATCGTTTCAAAGCTGTGACGTGGGCCCGTAACTTTCTTTCTTTCTTTCTTTTTTTCTTTTTACTTAGAAGAATGTCGGGCTCACACTCATATCATATATATGACGCAACCCAACTAAAACCCAAGAGATGTATTATTAGTTGTTAACCTTCAATTTGAGTTTCCTTTAACCATATTCAAACATGACCAAATTTGGAGCTGGATTGAATTTTTAGCATCCCCCATTTTACTTAAACACACATTTTTTACATCCACAAATAAGAAAATGCTAAGAGTCATACGCCACTCGAGCGAGAGCAACTCCCAACCGTCCATACATTACTTTTAACCATCCAAACATATCCAATTTTTTAGTTGGATTGAATGTTTAGCATACCTAACCCCAAATTGTACTTAATGAAACATAGAATATTATGTATAATTCACAAATGAGAAATGTAAATAACAATCGCTCTTTCGTGCGCAAGCCACTATCCCAAACACAATTCCACAAAAAATTGGCCCTGAAGTATTATATCCATGGAAAAAAAAAGGGTCAAGTTGACATAAATCTTGATATCAATGCTCATCCTCGGACTATGAGTCACAATTTTTTTTTTGAGATTTTTCACACACACACACACGACTAAAGTGCCATAAAATTTAAACTTGAGACCGTTAGTCTATTGAGTTAGACACCATTTGCATGAGTTACAAATTAAAACCCTCCTTTTGTAGGTACAATTACCAGAGCGTTGTGTAAAAAGTGAATACAAATTGGGCCTAAAAGGATAAAAGTGTTCCAACTGGAGAAATAATGTTCAATTTTCTGGTGAAAAGTCTTGGACAAAAGTATTTAAATGGCACAACTCAAAGAGCGCAGAGAGGTTGCTTCCTTTGTTTGTTATGGTTGGTTTGGTTTGGCTGAGTTTAGGGTGGTGACCATTTTCAGCAAGTGGTGGTGTGATGGAGGAGGGACCATTGTCCATTGTACCAGAGATTGGTACATTGGCTATGCAGCAGCAGGAGATAAGAATCTGACTAATAAGAGAGATACAAAAGTAGCAAAAAGCTTTCAAGAGAGTCAACCGAAGATCCAATCCAATTCAATCCCATTCAATAGTTAATGGTTGCATGTGAACATCGTGCTCCAGTTGATTGCTAGGTTGAGCCCAACACTCACATTTTGCTTACAAGTTTTTTTTGTATCCGCATGTAATTTGCGTTGCGCGAGTGCTAACTGGCATAATAAATTCAATTAAAGAATGACGTGTTTAAGAAAAACAAACATATCATAAAATTTGTATACATATCATATCACTCAGTGTTTAAGCTTTGATCTCGCACCATCACACGTATATTTGACGATGAGGAAGTTTAATGAACAAATTTAATAACTCTAGGATTATGATTTTATTATGTACATAGTATACAAACACAAGTATGTCAACACACAACCAGCCAAGGGCCGTGTGGCCGCTGCCTCCCTTTTGTCATCTGTGTTGGACTCTTTCTTATACCCTTTCGTTGAAAGTTGGAACTCTCTAATATTCATAATTAATGTGTTTTTATTTTTATTTTAATATCATCATTTTTATGTTTTTCTGTGTGTGTTTCCGACATCTCATTGTGCTTGCTTAATGTTGAAAGTTTATATTTTATTTTATAGAAGTGATATTAGAGAGGAGGGAATCGAAATTAGAACATCATGTGCGGAGATAAATACTCTTAATCATTTAAACTACAAGCCCTTTACTAATGCCCAATGCTCTCTAGTCGCACTATTTTATTCATCCTATGTTTGCATCCTTTTGGTTTCTGACCCCTTGAAACTTTCTTTAGTGTCACTAAAAATTTAAACACAAATACATTAGTTTATGTTGCTTTTGATTGCAAGGAGAATTTGGATTTCTTCAGCTAGCTTTATGTCATTGGACCTATAAAGGCTTACACACTAAATAAATATTATTTATTACATTGCCGATTTTACAAGAAAAAGGTCAAAAAAGAAACAAAACAAGAAGCAAAATCACATGCTAAATGGATCCTAAGGGTTGACCCCAATACACATGCTTGGGATCATTCACTCTCTTTTCATTATCTACACGCCTATTATACTTTACTATTGTCTATCTCATTTCTCCCTCTAAAACTTAGTGGGTTGATTCTTGGCCCATGCCCTTAATGTAAGGCCCAGCCCATTATAAACCTATGGTATTCTATTTCTAATCAGTGATCAACTCTAGTACGTTGTTTTTAAACCCTGAGGCTTTAGGCTCGCCTTTCTCTCTTTCAATATCGTTTGTATTAAAAAATAAAAGCTATTCTAAATATTCTTCAATAGGCTGCCGCATAGGATAATTATTTCACGACTTAGTAAAGAAACCCAAGGCGAAATCCTTCAAAATTTGAAAAGGAAGTAACTTGTAAATACAAAAATTCTTGTGTGCAACAGTAATAGCATGTGGCAAAATTGGAAGAGAATACTAAGTACACAATAATTTCTCTCTAAATAAACCTCTTTCTTTTTTCTCTCTAATCATCCTTTAATTTGAACCCAAAAAAAAAAACAAAAAAAAAAAACTCATCCTTTAATGGAATTATTTATGATAAAAAAGCACTGACATTTTACGCCCAATAAAACAAGGAAAGCAAAATACATGGGAACAAGTCTAGAAGCCAAAATATATGGGAAGCCTTGTTACCCCAAACTTAGAGTAGAAAGGAACAATCAAAACTTAAGACTATCATGAAAGTTAAAACAACTAAAACATAGAAGTAATCGAACAAGAAGCAAGTAAAACGAAGAATAAGAAGAACTGCACTCACATATAGTTAGGGCTGCAATAGTTCTTCAAGTGTGCGTACAAGGATTCTCAAATTTTTATCTGATATGGTTTTGCTTTTTAGGTTTATGTGGATTTGAGGGCATTTGAATCTTTTTATACGAGTTTTTGGTTATTTTTGAAAGTTTTTGAAAAAAACTAATATTTATGAAAATAAAGGGCAAATTTTAGCTATTGTTTATTTTATAAAAACTCGAAACTCATACACAGAGGAACCATGAGGGCTCGAACCCATAATCATTTTGAAGCAAACCAAAGACATGGATCAATTCAACTAGGTCCAAAGAGGTTGTTCGGTTGTTAAGAATAAGTTAAAAACTTAACATTCTAATTTAGAAACAACTTCTATGAGATGGGCCTCTAAATTTATACGTCTCTCTAGCTTTCTTATTTCCTTACAAAATTACATCCATACTAATAAAAATTGTTCATAAAGTAATTTCGTTTCAAAAAACTCACGTCACGTGATGAGAGAGATGAATATCCAAAGTTATAAGAACATGACATTAAAGTATTTCTCAACAATTGCTGAGTTGATCTTAATATACATAGTTGTACTTGTACCAATAATTCCATTTGCTGACTCAGGTCAATCTTGTTTGTTTTCAATCAAATTGGGTTAGCTATATAGAATTGGTACATCACAGCCACACATAGTGGTCAGTGGATCACCTCAACTCAATAATGTGCACATGCAGCAGATGGCTTGAGTAAATGAGCTCATGATCATATAGATATGATATGAAAAATTGTATTGAAAATTAGCTCATCAAAGGTCAGTTGAAGACAAAATTGAGTCCTATATATATGTATATATATGTTCACCTTTTTTTTTTTTTTTTTGGTTTTGTTTGTATATATAAATTCAGATCTTGTTCTGTTTGGTGGCCTTCTAGGGAAATATCACGTGAGCCTTGGTGAATCTTTGGAGCCTTTTACCTCAACCATTCTCTAAAAATACATCAAGTCCACAACAAAAGCCCCATTAGTGGCAACGGGTCTAGCCTAGTGAAAAAAGCTTTGATTTGCAGACCAGTTATTTCAAGTTCGAACTCCAACTCGTTTGGTTTATGAGAAAGGAGACTTGAGAATGGGAAATCAATTGCTTTCTTATGTTTGGTAAGTCTAGGTATGAGAAATCATTGTCTGGCTCATGGAAAAGTAAGGGGGATAGTGAAGTCATCCTCCAAACTTGGGTTTTGTTTTCCCTCATGGGAAAGTTTGGGAAAATGAGCTAATATTAAATACATATTTTTTATGACCATTTTATCCCCATTAACAATTTAATATATCATTAAATGCATTCGTTTTTTTATTTGATTTAATATGGGTATAATTAAAAATTTATACAAACTTTGTTTTCCATTCCTACTCAAAACAAACATGGGAAAGAAAATAAAGTGATATTTTTCGGTTACTTTCCCAGCATTACCAAACGTGGGAAATGAATCTTCTATTCCCATTCCTTGGGGAATGAGATGAGAAATGATTTCCTCTCAAATTCATTCCATGAACCAAACGGGATGATGTGTGAGAAAATCACCCTCCCCAATATCGCTGGTAAAAAAAACAGCCCCATTACTGTAAAAATACATCATATTATTCCTCTAAAACTAAAGTCTAGTCTCTTTCCTAAATTTAAATTGGACTTGTGTCCTCCCAAATCATGAAAGAGTTTCTTTAGCTATTGTTTTTCTAGTAGTATTTGTTTTCTTTTTGGATTACTTCTATTGATTTATTGAGTTTTAGTAAATTTAATCCACCAAAACAAGTTACACTATCTTTATTTTTAAGCCGGTGCTTATTATTATTTTTCTATCAAATTTCAGAATATCATGACTTTTATTCTACATACTAATTTTTAATATAATTTGTACTTTTGTAAACATTCGTCTATCGAATGAGAGTACAAGACTAATTATGAATATCAAATAAGTTTTATGCAACAGAAATTGGATTTAAATTCTTGACAAACTCTTCATCATCTCTCTTCAGAATCTTATTTGCATATTTGTTGAACACTTCAACAAGAAATTTGAAGAATATAAAGTCTAATCAGTTTTTTTTTTGGGTTAAGAATTTTTCATCAAGCAAAATATCAGAGAATGGGAAATCAAACACAAGACGAGACCGCGAGTCCAGGGTAAATGCGCTACTACACTCTAATTTTTGGTTTAGCATAAGATGCCTACAATTAAGGGTACTCTAATTTTTTCTCCTTCCTTCCCTTAAAATTTTTCCCTCGATGGAGGTAATGACTGCTCTGGACCGATAGGGCAACGACCTCTTATTCCATCATGTACACAAAGAACATATAAAATAAATTATAAATAAAAGCAATAACACAGAGACAAGAAAGGTCTCTCAGCTAAGAGGACTGTTCTCATTTTCAAATATAATGAAAGAAATGACTACCCCTACTATATGAGTTTCCTACTGGGCCGAGGATAAAATTCCCATAGTAGCCCCCTGGCAACCCTTGTTTCTCAACTCTATAACCTTCTTGTGGGAGTTGGAATGGACTGACGCAACGAATGTAGGACTTGCAGCAGGGCGGTACTCCGGAAAGAGACGGCCAGACCTATAACGAACCCCGCACGCATTGCAGAGGGTCTTTGGTCCTAGTGGCCCTTCCCTCCACTGAGGGGTCTTCGTCACTGCACAGTGCATGCATCTTTTAGTCTCCCGACTCTCACCTGGTTCCTCCGTGGAGAGCTTTCTCATCTCTGCACTTGAGAGCTGCGATAGATTCCTTTTCTTCTTTTGTTTTCTTTTGGCAGCATTCGACATCTCCTCAGTCAGAGAGCCTTCTAAGTCTGATTCAGAAGCATCCCAATGATATAAATTTTCAGAGGCGGAGGAGTTGGATGAGGTGCTGGGGAAGAACTGAGTATTGAAAATAGCAGGGCTGGAACGCTTGCTTCGTGAAAGCTTGCTTCGGGTACGCTTTTCGAACTTGGGCTCAAATTGAGCAGCACAAGAGCCAATACTTTCAAGGTCCTCGCTGTGAATACTGCTTATGCCTCGGGTAGTTTTAGCAGCAGTCCTTGGTAATTGATTTCGCTGAGAAGTTTGTCCATACTGAAAGCAAATCAAAGGACAATCGGAATAACCAAAAGAAATAGATGAGAGAAGGACCAATGTTGCATTTATTACATAAATTCTGGCTAGAACAATATAAAACCCCAAGTTTCTTTGCAAGAAACGAGACAAGAAAAAGGCAAGCAAATTTAAGATACCAAGTACAAATGAGGTATCCTACCATTCCTAAACATAAAACTCAGTGAGTTTTCATATGTGTTTCCCATCAACTGCACGGAGTTTATAACTAATTTATATGGGCCACAAGGCCATTATGCAGAGGTTGAGTCTTCTCAAGACTAAGATAAAAATTGAACACCATCCACATTGATAGACTTAAAGAACTTCAAAGTAACAAAATACCCCTAATTTTACAGTATACTCTATATGAAAAAAGAACACCAGTAATCTTAGTCCTCTTAGAATTGTAAAACTAGAGCTGAAATCTTCAAGTAAAGCCTAAAACTTATTTGAGATAAATTGCAGATGCATAATAAGCAGTTTTCTCTAATCAAATACGTATATCTTATATAAATCCTGCCAACCAGAAAAAGCCTAGATGTCTAATTCATCATATCCTTTTATTTGTTCTATAAAAAAAAATCAATACTGAATTAATGTATGGTTCTGATTCTTGTACATTACAAACCATAAGGAAAGACTCTAATACCTATATCACAAAGTGAAGAAACAATAGTGATGCAGGACACATAGGACCTATGCGTCCTGCATCAAATAGTCTGTTATGCATTGGTTACATATAGTCTCAGAATATACTCTGAGCCTCATTCCATCAAAGTCAGCCAGTAACACCATATGATTTACATCCTTCGAGGAGATGTTCAACTTGCAGGAAGCCAGTTTGGTCGTGGAAATACAAGAGCAGGCATGAAAACTCAACTACATAACAAAAAAATCCTATATAATGGAACTGTGATGACATCCTAGAGATATATACTTACTTCTATCTTCTTTCAAAGTATACCTATAGTATCTTATCAAAAGAAAAATATACAAATAGTAGGCTTTCCATCATCACTACACTTTGCCTAACCATAATGTTCATAGTACATTAAAAGGGTAAGGTGCATTATTCAAGCATTTGACAATAACTAGCTATGTATACTTTTTGTATCCCATATGAATAAAATTGCCGATTATATACATCACTTAGTCACAGTCTTCCTCGAATATTATATGCCATACTGCAAAGCAACATGCAGAGACAAACTACCTAGTTATGTATGGAAGAAAAATTGTCAAAACCAAATGCTGGGCTCAACCACCAATCATATTAGCAGAAACTATCCAACACAACGGCGCTATGCGAAACTACTTAATACAGGCAAGTACCTTTTCACAGGAAAAACAAAGTATAATGAAAACCCTTTAAGGGGCAGAAGATAATAAACTCACCGAAGTGGAGAGGTTCTTAGGTTTCATGTCGTCATTACCATCCAAAACTCTTGGACAAAACAAATCTTCAAAGGAAGGCGGTTCGAGGTTTTGGAATTGTGCATACCAATCTTCGTCTTCAACACACTCTTCAATGTCTTCCATGGGGAAATCAAGGGCCTTGAGTTCGTCAGGGAGGAAGCTCTCGATATTGAAATTATCATCAGTGGGCATAGAACTAGCCATGGCACTAATATTCTGTTTACAGTGGCAAAAGGGCAACAAAGGAAGCAAACGTTAATTAAGAAAACTCTAAGGCATATTGACAAACAAGTGAGCATGCAATTCGCTTGTTATATATAAAGTTCAAAACAATAAAACAAACTCAAAAGGAAGAGATATCTTAGTGAGAAGTCAAAAAGGAAAAAGCTATCTCAGGGATTGGATTGGATTGGATTATTACGTAATTACTTATCAACGTGGGATTGCATAATACAGACGGGTTTGGGCCATAAATTCACAGGAAAAACGGTTTTGATTGGGTAGAAAATCGTCATTAATTGAAGGTTACCCTAATTAGGACTCTGAATATTCTATTATCCAATTAATTTCTTAATTAATGTTGAATTGGAAACAAAGCACAAAACGGGAAACGTCCTTTTTCGGCTCCGTACTATCAAAACCAGCAACGTCGCCGTTTTACCATGGCAGAGACTACTCTAGCAAAATGAGAAAGAAAAAACAAAAAACAATCCTCGTATTCCGGATTCCCAAAGCACCCTGTTTGGCTTCTGAGAAAATGCCGGGAAAAAGAAAATTGCTAGAAAGGCAAACAATAATTCACATTGCATGGAGATTAAACAATTACACTCTCAGTCCAACAACTCACAGAATATTTAATTTCAAATAAATTCAAAAAAATTTTAAAAAATAAGCGGAAAGTAATGGGGGCTTTTTTGTTTTGTTGTTTCCAATTCAATTTTCTGGCCAACCAAACAAAGTAGAAACGAAGGAAAAGAAAGAAAATGCAAATAGAAGAGAGAAGCAAACTGCGAAGGCAAACCTCTGAAAAACCCTAAAACCGGCGAATGAAAACATCATTCACGAAGAAGAAGAAAAATGGTAAAGAAGATAGAGGGATGGGAGTGTTGGACCTCACGCTTCGTTAGCTTGGTGACGTCAGCAGAGACCGCCGTCATTGTCTTGTCACAAGAACCTAAGTGTGTGAGAGAGAGAGAGAGAGAGAGCTGTTGGCTGTTTGGTTTTGGTTGTTGCAGAGAGGGGGAGGGGGGGGGGGAGAGAGAGAGAGAGAGAGAAGGGGAGAGAGAGAAAGACAGAGATAGAGATATAGAGAGAGAGAGAGAGGAGAAGGAGAAGAAGGAGAAGATGGCTTTCTGAGCCCCTCTTTGCCTTTGTCTGAGATTGGAATTTAGGTTTTCTTTTCTCACCAGGAGTAGGGGGGTTAATGTGTGAAGCTGCCCACGCCTTTTTACAGTGAGGTCTCACTTCCAAATTAGATTCAGATTTTGTTGGCTTCATTCAGTCAACGTCCACAACGTGCGTGGCGTACTTTTAAGTTTTTCAGTTCAAAGTATTTGCAAACACTATGCTTCAAATTTTAGTATTATTATTATTATATGCTCAAAATTCCATTTATATCACTCCAAAATATCACTATTATTCTCCAACAAAATCAATTCTTTGTTTCTTTTTCTTCTGAAACGAAATCTTTAGCAAAAAGGAGAGAAAACTAAATTATATATTTTGAGGAGGAGCTCCTTAGATTTTGATTCAATCCTTACCGAGTCACGTATTTTCATTGTTAATGAGAATCAAGGGATCAAAATTGTTGTGAGAACGTATACACACTAATTATATGTAAATTCTTTTTTCTTCTTTCTGTCTCTTATTCTCAAAATCTTGGCCGTATTATGCCCTGTCCGACCTCATGAATAATCGTGCTATAACCACAGCGTCTTGGTCTTAGATAACAGTAGCCTGACCATGGAGCTTTTTTTTGGGTTTCCTTCAAGAAGTTGGAAACAAACTTAAAAAACAAAATGCAAAAGATTTTTAATTTTCTTTTAAGATTTAGAAATAAAGCAATAATAAAATCAGATCATGCATTATAGTATAGTCTAATAAGAAGCGTCGGTGGTTGTGATACGAATTCAAATGAGGAGGTGGCAATGTCACATGTGGGCCTGAATTTTTTTAATGGCATCAAACATCACCATCACTACCACTCAACACAACCACTGTATATGTATCACCGACGATTGGGGAACATTCTTATTTTATTTATAATTTTTGGTCAAATATTTGGGGGAACAAAATTCAAATCGTGGAGTTGCCATCCCTCATCTAACAAACTAAATAAAAAATAAAAATTCAATTGAAGTCAGTAATTTTATGAATCTTTGATTGGATCTTTTTATTTTCTTCCCTGTTTCCTTGCTACTAGGAAAAGCCAACTTGGGTTCAAAGGGAAAAACTCTTCTTTTTACATTCCCCATCACCATAAAGTTTTGAGTTTCTACTTTAAACTATCTTTAAGCAACACCCATGGGCCACATATACAAGTCATAATCTTTTTCAATTGCATCAAAATGTAGCCTCTTAATACAAAGATGAAACCCAAATGATTGGTTTTGGAGAAGAAAATACATACCAGTTTGGCTACAAAAGGGATGCAATTTGTAAGTTGTATCCAACTCTTTCTTCATGATAACAACACCAACCATAGAAATTAAATTTGTCCCTTCTTTTCTGGGGTTAGGTTATGCTTCAAATGTGCTCTATCTAGACTGATTCAACCACAAAATCAAAAGATTATGACAAATCAAATAGAACCAAGGATGAAACTAGAGTAAAGTAGTTCCCTTTGTTTTCTATTTACTTGTATTTGTTTTTTTTCCCAATAGTTTTGAAGCATGTGATGCTTACAGTTTATGAAGATGTATATTCACATTTTAGTTTCTGACATCCAAAGAAACAAGGCCGAAAGGAGTAAAACAAGAGTCATGCCTAACTAGAGGACTTTCCAAAATGACAATGACTGCCCTATGAGCTGTTCAATGTACTCTCCCGCTTCTCCTGCAATTTAGATACAGTAATTAAGAAATTAAGTCTATGAAGCACTCAGACAGTGTGCCATAAATGATAAAGACTTCCATGAAACGGGGATAACACTATTTTACTATCCCCGGCCAATAACGCCATAACACACGTGATAACACTTCCACGTCGCATAGCATTATTGGCCGGGTATAGCAAAACAATGTTATCCCCATTGCAACTAAGTTTTTCTCGCCATAAGGGGTCATTAAAAAAAATTACCTGTCATCAAAGCATGTAAACCCTTAGCTGCAGAGAACACTGGAATATGCTACGGTCAGTCATCCAAGCGCGTGTGGTCAACTAACCTTAGCAAAATCCATACAAATTTACAGGTCGGCATAAACAGCTGAAACAGATGAAACAGACACGATGGCTTGTGATGTGACCAAAGTATACCAATCATATTGAAAGGTTATTAAATACAAAGGTAAGAAAATAGGATCAGTTTTATCATTATGAACAGAACATGTAAAACAAATAAGTAAAATATGATTAAGACTTTGGCACCACAAAGCTAGCAAAACACTTTCGTGTATGCATATAAAAGAAAATAACTGTATACATACTTTGTAAGAGGTGGCCACTATAGAGAAATTGTCAGTTCATGTCTGCAGGTGGACAGGCAAGATTAGAGCTTGGTACAAAATATGAATATCTAAGAGTTATTGTCACTGTGCAATGAACCCAAGCTGCTCTCATGTTGGAGAAACAGTCGGGAAAAGATTTGGACAATGAAAATAACCATGATGCTGCCATAAATCCCTTTGAGGTCAAGCAAACCATCTGGGAACTAACAAAGGTGAATGCCTAAAACAGGGTTTCTGTATTTTAAAATCTAAGGCATCATATACAATTACCAACAACAATCTGCTATTTCAGTCCCAAAGCCCCATTACAATAGAATTTACAAGTTGTGGTTAGATGAAATTCCTCACCTGGAAACCATCTGAACACTTTCAAAACATGAACACCTACAAAAAAGAATTCAATTTCTGAAACCATCATAAAGCATTTTCTTCCACCACAATTACATTTTCAGTTCACAAGCCCGTTTTTGACCAAACTAAAAATTCATGGGTGAATGTATTGGAAGAAAAACAGACACAATACATATATTTTATGCATCCTGCCACGCAGGTATGATGTATGTATGTATGTATGGAATTGTGCACTGTGGTAACAAAGTTTTGCATTATAGGCTTGCATTGTTTGCAAAGGTATTGTAAGCATATTCATAAAGCTCAAGATCGAGGTGGTTACGTTGCCTTATCTGCTTGAGAACCAGTTTAGGAACCTGAAGTTATGCCTATAATATTTTAAAGGTCAATTTCCATTGCCAAAAAAAAGAAGAAGAAAAAAACATAAGGGAGAGCTCAATTTATGCAAGCCAACAAAGGTGAGCACTGAGCTATAGCAACTCCAAAATTAAAGTGCCTAGAAGGAAGTTCACAAGGCAAGAAGCAAACAAGGGGAAACTGCTATATAATACTTTGACTATCTCATAAATTGGATATGTTCTAGATATATTGTGCATCTAAACCAGAAGAGAGAGCAAGTTCGAGAAAAAATGAATGCTGTGCACACACATGAATGAATGTTGCAAAAGATCATTTATCGTACTAGCTAGTTTGGAGAAACTAGAAATTTAAGGCTACCTCCTTTGAAAAGTTTTCAAGGGGAAGATTCTCTTTAAAGAAGAGGTGCGCTTGCGTGTTTGGGCCTCCATTAAATTAGAAATGCAGTCTTCATACGCTTCCATAGGTTGTCCCACAGTCATCTAATATCGTGGTAGAGAGGATCAAAGTCAACATTCTGAAAGTGGGAAACAGATCAACTCCCACTGTGTCAATATCCAAAATGGTTTACATCTTCGTTGACTAATTCAACAGTTTCAAGTGAAGCAGTCTCACTTTCTTTTCATGTGAGGTGCTGTTGTCTCATTTGAAAGAAAAAAGCGCAGTAAGAAAGCTACTAAAACCAATATTCATATCCCATCCAGGTGGTAATGATGAGTTTTTCTAATTACCTGAAGGTCATTGTCATTGGGCTTGGAAACTGAAGCTGAGCAGATATGTTCTGCAGCACAAGTAGAAGAATATGAAGAAGGCCAGATTCAATACCTAACTCAATCCTATCTATAATTATCATAAGAAATTGAAAATGAATATGTTACCCAAACAACTATGCACCATTAAATTCTCTAATGCTAACAAAGTTCTGTCTTAAGGAATCAAAGTTGAAGTGCATGTTCTCTACTTTATTGTGCTCCTGGCAGTAAAAAAAAAAAAAAAAAAAAGAACAAATACATTTGCCTGTGTATGAATTTCTACTCCTGCTCAAGATAAGATAACAGAAATGATAAATAGACACCGCACAGATCGGATTTGCTGTTAGCAGTACTCTGTTACTCGAATTTGATCCCCGGGCACCAACTACACATGTGCAAGCATGGCTGCAGATTCTCCAACATATACATACATAAATACATCTACATTTGCAAACATACTTGCAGGCACCAATTGCATTTGCAACAATGGTTATAGATTCTCCACCATGCATGCATACATTTGCATACATCTACTAATCTACATTTACGTGCACACAGACATACCAACAAGGATTTAGGGAAAATGCTACTAACCCCAACTATTTCTCCGAGCCCAAATGGCACATGATACGCACTCCACATCTTGCATTAAAAACACTACAACGTGATAGAATCTAAAACTTGAGAATGACCATAAGTTGGGGAAAATAGTTGGGCTATATAGCATTGTCCTGCATGCATAAAAACTCCTTTGGGGTAGAATCCATACACCTTATTTCTACTCCAACCATTGCTAACCAACAAAGAAACATTCTCAGAAAGTGTGTAGGAGAAAAAAAATAACATTCATAAACTGACAAAATGAGCATGATAAGTATTTATTTAGTTTTATTCGCTCCCAAATTGTCCTGGAATTTATTTCTTTCCCTTTCAAACAAACAGGATTAGAAGCCAAAAACCCAAAAAATGGAAAACAGAGAACATGCATTTTCGACATTAGGAGTTTAGGTATGGAAATAGGCAAACTTATAAGCATTCAGAAAACCCTAACGAGCAGAGGTGCAAGAAGAGAGCGAGAAATTCAAAGACAGGAAGAATAAAAGAGGCGAATGGAATAGAACTCAACGAAATTGGAGGTCTCGTGGTCATAGACAGTGGTGGGACTCAAGCAGACAGCGCGGAAGGTCAAAGAGGTCTGAGCCCCCACCATTTGGAACCTTCCAGTCCAGAGAAACTGAAAATGGCGGTCCCTGGTTTAAAATTTTCTCAGCAACCAAACAGGTTTAAAAATTAGAGTATTGTTAAACGAACCCTAAAATTAACTGAGTAGGCCCAATGATCTAAAGTAAATTTAGGTTTTAGCCAAAAAAAAATTTTCACTTTTGGAAAAAGCCAAAGCTTTTTCAAAAAAGACAGAAAAACCTCTCAACTTTCAAATCAAAGACATACAAATATAAAGAATTCCTTAAGAAATCCAAAAATAAATAAGGGCAATTTTGTCCATTTTGGCTTCTTTTAAAAATTTTCTCTCTCCTTTGGCTTTTTCAAAAGTCTTCCATGATCTAAGTACATCCTAATATTTTAATTAAAATATAAAATTAATTAAGTACACTCTATTTAAGAGCAAGGCCAGTGCCTGCATGAAACCGGGCCAAAGGCCCCCTGAGTGAGCCCAGAAGACCTCCAGCGCGGAAGGAGAAGCCCGGGCAAGGCGCGGGTCCCACGAGCCCGGGCAGGCCCAAAGGCGAAATCAGACTGGGCTCGAGCCCGAGTTGGATGACGTCAGCGCTGACGTCACGATGACGTCATCCAACTCAGTGTCCAACGGTAACCTGCCACGTGTCAACACCGAGTGGCTCCGATTGGTTTTTTTCCAGAAATCCTACGGTTCTCATTTTTTTGGCCAAAAAAATTTTAAAAAAATCCTAAAAAATCCGAAAAAATTCTGAAATTTTTTTTAAAAAAATACCAAAAAAGTATGTATTTTTTCCCTATAAATACCTAACCATTTTATCTACTTTCAACACCAAATCTTCATACAATTTCTTCTCCATACAATATTTTCTACTCTCCACTCACATTATTCATTTTCCACACCAATTCTCCATACAAACTCATCTCCTTCCAATATTTTTTACTCTCTACTCATATTTTCTACTTTCCACACCAATTCCATACAAACTCTTCTCCTTCCAATATTTTTTACTATCCACTCACATTTTTGTACTACTTTCCATTTGTAGAAAATAAACAAATGGCATCTTCTGTCGAAATCGGAGGCTCGTGGTCAACCCAGGAAGATATTGCGTTGTGCGAGTCTTGGGTGAACGCTAGTCATGACCCTATCACGGGCAATGAGATGAAGTTCCATCATATGTGGAGCAAAATTCATGGGGAATTTTGTCAAAGATCGGGTTCCATTCGGACCGAAATGGCTTTGTCTAGTAGATGGAAACTTCTAAACAAAGAGTTAGGGAAATGGAGAAATGCCTTGACAAAAGCAAAGGAGAACATTCGGAGCGGTGCGAATCTTTCCGATGAGGTAAAATATTTTTAATTGTCATTTTAATCAATTTAATGTAACTTTTTTTTATTGCATATTCTATTTCTTTTTGTTGCACAATGTTTATTTTATTTTTGCATTTCCTAATTGGCTTTATTTATTTACATAATCAATTTTATTCTTGCATTTCAAATATGTTTATAATTTCATGCATAATTTTTATTTTTTGTTTTTGCATTTTCAATTTGTCTATATTTATTTACATAATCAATTTTATTCTTGCATTTCAAAATAGTTTATAATTTCTTGCATTGTATATTTTTTTAATGCACTTCCAATTATTTATTTTGATAGATCATACAAGCACAAATGTGGTTCGGTGCCATGGGGCAAGGGAAAAAAAGTTTTGTGCATTTTCAATGTTGGGAAATTGTCAAGGATTGTTCCAGATTCAAAATTATTCTTACCGCACCCCCGGTTGTGTTGCATGAGATGCCGCTCCACGAATCGCCATTAACCGATTCCCCATTGGACTCCCCAATGGAAACGGAGTCACCACTCCCACGTCCGCCGAAACCTATTGGGAGAAAGGCAGCAAAGGCCAAGAGAGGGGCCACTTCGAACATTGATTGTGTTCAAATATTCGAGCAAATAGCTAAGAACAACTCTCTAAGATTGGAGAGAGACTTGAGGAGAGATGAAGCGGACAAGCCACGATTGGAAGCCTTTGCAATTGAAAAGCAACATGCAAAAGTAAAAGACGACGATGAGAGAGAGATGAAAATCATGGCCATGGATACGAGCCATATGTCTCCTGAAACAAAGGCCTATTGGAAGCATAAACGAAGGGATGTGATGAGAAGAAAACTTTTCCATGACGACGGACCTAGCAATACGGATTGGCTAAATGATGAAAACCATTAGATTGTATTGTTGTATTTTTTTATAATTGTTGTATTTTTTTTAATTGTTGTATTATCCTTTAATTTGTTGTATTGTTTCTTTTTTATTCAATCAAAAAAGCATTCTATAATTGGACTATTTATTAAAAACATTTGAGCATTCCTCACAAAGATTAATTAAAAACAAACCTTCATTTATTGCAAACAACACACAAAACAAACCATACATAAAAGCATAATAATAAAAAAGACCTCGCAATAATTCCACAAAACACCACACACAAAAACAAAGCATAATTTCAAACAAAGCACGAATCTAGCCTTCATCCATTGTGATTGCCTTTCATCTGCCACAAGTGCTCGATCAAGTCAACTTGACGTCTTTCGTGAACATATGAAGATTGCATTTCTTGATAACGATCAATCATGGGGTTGTTGAATCGACCATCCTGAAGTAACGGTTCAGGCTCCATTGGTAGTCCATTTGGTCCCATCGGCCTTTCATATATTCTTGTCAACGCCGTGTTCATAGGATCGGGTTCAAACACCTCTGGAGCATCGTAGTCATACTCATCCTCCACAATCATGTTGTGGAGGATGATGCAAGTAATCATAATACTCCTCAGCACCTCCTCGTCTAGCATCCGAGCAGCACCCCTGATAATTGCCCAACGAGCTTGCAAGATACCGAAACACCTTTCCACGTCTTTCCTGTAACCTTCTTGAAAGGAAGCAAAGCTTCTTTCCTTCTCGGATTGGGGATTCGGAATTGTTTTCACGAATGTCGTCCACCTAGGATAAATTCCGTCGGCAAGGTAGTACGCACCAGAGTATACGATATTTTTGATTTGGTATGTGACCTGAGGGGAATGACCTCGCAATACCTCGTCGAACACCGGGGATTGACCAAGAACATTGAGGTCATTCTGAGATCCGGCAACCCCAAAAAAGGCATGCCAAACTCAAGTGTCGAATGAAGCTACGGCCTCCAAAATGATACTTTTTTGGCCCTTCCGATTCCCATACTCTCCTTGCCACGCAGTAGGACAATTCTTCCACTGCCAATGCATGCAATCGATGCTTCCGATCATTTCTGGGAAACCTCGAGCCTCGCCTTTTTGTAGAAGCCTTTGCAGGTCCCTCGGAGTGGGTTTGCGAAGGTACTCCCTCGTGTACAAATTTTTCACTGCATCACAGAATCTCACCAAGCACTCTAGGATAGTAGATTTTCCCATCCTTGCAATCTCATCCAGCTGCTCTGCAGATGCCCCATAAGCAAGCATCCGCAAAGCAGCTGTAAGTTTTTGCTCCGGGATAAGACCCAAAACTCCAACAGCATCATGCTTTTGAATGAAGTATGTGTCGTAATTACAAATATCTCTCTCGAAACTTATGAGCAGGATATAACGAATTTGGGATAAAGTAATCCTACAAGAGATTCTTACCCCGAGACTCTCTGCGTCTGTCCACATTCGGGGCACGACGACGATGGTGTTGGCTTGATTGATTCATCATACACATCGCCGCTACTTCAAGCATTTCTTCCTCTTCTTCATCGGCGTCCCGATCTTCTTCCTCACGTCTACGCCAGATTTCTTCCCATTCTTTCTGTTGCCTATCCAACACCCTCCTGAAGTTTGACATTGAGAGTATAATGTGTTTTGTAAAATCTGAGAAATGAAGGAATATATCAGAGATGGTGTGAGAGGAGTGGTGTTGATGGTGTAGTTATATAGAGGGATTCAGAAGATAGAGATGACACGTGGCACAATTTTAGAGGGTGAAAATCTTATCTGAAATCTGAGATCACTATTTGAAAAAAAATATCTGAAAATCTTATCAGACATGGGACACGTGGCACAATTTTAGAGGGTGAAAATCTTATCTGAAATATGAGATTATAATTTTTAAAAAATATCTGAAAATCTTATCTGACATGGGACACGTGGCACAATTTTAGAGGATGAAAATTTTATCGGAAATCTGATATTATAATTTTTATTAATGAATATCCAAAAATTTTATCTGGAATAAGACACGTGGCAACCGAGATTCACATCCGAAAATCTTATCCGAAAATTTAATTACAAAAGATTATCAAAATTAATGATTTAAAGTATAAAAAAATAGGAAATAAAGTACAATGAATAGTAATTGCCCTAGACTTGCCCTAGACTTTGCCCTTGTGGGTGGAACCACAAATGGCAAGGCTGACACTATTCACATGAATAGTGTCAGCCCTTGCTTGCCCTTGCCTTAGACTTTGCCCTAAGGGGTGGAGTTGCTCTAACTATCAAAAATACCCTCGGTACACCTTAATACACTCAATCACACAATACCCTAATACCAATCCTAAACCAAATTTCTTTTTTTACATGAATTTGCGCCCTATGTTTAGATTTATAAATATATTGAATTTACATACATAAACATTGAACTTATTATTTGATTTCACAAGTTATATGAAGGAAATTTCAGGGGCCCTCAACATATTATTTGGATCTAAACCAGAAAGCTATAAAGGCATTTCCGATGTTTGTAGCAAGTCTGCAGCATACCCACATGGTCATGGATAGCTTCAAATCATCAAATATTAAACAACCCCAAAACTGCTCCCTTTGAAGAGCAAATTAAAACCAATTTCCAGAGGAAGGTTACAAAACATTGTGCCCGGTGAAGAACAAATCAAGATAGTATAACCCATTTGATAATAAAATCAAAATGAGATGTATCAATATCAGACGACCACCGCGACAGTATAATGGTACGACGACGGCGTTGCTGTAATGGTGGGGAAGCGTATGCGACGACGGTGTTAGTGAGATGGTGGAGGAGATGATGTTATGAAGGAGGCGTTGCTATGTCGAGTGGAGGAGACGACGACGGTATTTCATAATTCAATATATCATTTTTGGTCATTTTAACTAGTTTGGTAGTAGGGTGTACTCAGTTAATTTTAGGATTCGTTTAGCAGCACTCAAAAATTAAAAACATTTTCTTGTAGCTTGACATTGTTGTAAAGAAGAATAAGTAAAGAAGAATAGGTGAAGCCCACATAGCCAACTCACACCCACCAAACCAAACCACTACCCAATTGATTGAAGAATATTAATGATGTTGTCTACCAATTATATTGTGAGGTGAACCACCAATGTCTTAGGCCTATAAATAGATACCTCCATCAAGAGAAGTGTGAGCTTAGAGAAGAGGAAGAGAAGGAAGAAAGAGGGTGAGTGAGTTGAGAGGAAAGAGAGCAAGAGAGAAATTCTCCAAGAGAGAAAATTGAGTGAGCCATACATATTGTAAACACTAAAGTTGTAGCCCTATTATTTTACATAGTGGAAAAGTTACTACTGCTGCTCTCCGGGGACGTAGGCATAGCCGAACCTCGTTAAATACTGTGTCTCATCTACTTTACGTGCAGCTCAATATTCGCACATATCCCAGTTATTTTACAACAGACATTAAAATTTTATTTTGTTTTGTTTTTTTAATTTATTAAAGTACTAAATGCACCATGACTAACAATGTTTTACAAAAAAAAAATTTAGCTTCAACTCAAGAAAATCTTTAGTAATTTAGAGCTGGTAAGAGTATTTGTTTGCAGTTGACCTCAGTTTTATTAATATTTCATAAAAACAGTATCGCCGTGCGGCTATACTCATTTTGACATGTTTTGTTTTCAAAAATAGTATAGCCGATCGGCTATACTCGTTTCCATTTTTTTATAAAAACGTATAGCCGGTGGACCTTTTGACATGTGTCACCTAGGCGCTAAGTGGTTCTTTTTTAGTATAGATAAATCATATAGCCGAGCGGCTATACCCCTTTTTAATTTAAAAAAAAATAGTTTCGCCGAGCGGCTATACTTGGTAATGTTTCATAAAAATAGTATAGCCGGGCGGCTATGCTATTTCTGACACGTGGGCGCCTAATCACTCATCTTTTGTATTTTTTATAAATAGTATAACCGGGCGGCTGTACTCGATTTTTTTAAATTTTTTTAAAAAGTCGTATAGCCGCCCGGCTATACTCTGATTTTTCCTTATTTTTAAAAAATAGTATAGGCGGGCAGCTTTTTTTGTTTTGACACGTGTCGCTTAGGCGCTACGCGGGTTTTTTTTAATAAATATGTATATGAATATTATATTCGGGCGGCTATACCCGGTCTTTTAATTTTTTCAAAAAATTAGTATAGCCGCCCGGCTATACTTGGTTTCATTAATGTTTCATAAAAATAGTATAGACGCGCGGCGATACTTATTTTGGTACGTATCACTGGGAGCGTCCTCTTTTGTTTGTTTTTAATAAAAATAAATAGTATAGCTATTCGGCTATACTCGATTTTTTAAAATTTGTTCAAAAAAATAGTATAGCCGATCGGCTTGATTGGGTTTTTTTGTTTTTATTTTTTTTTTAAAATAGTATAGCCACATGGCCATTAGATATATATATATATATATATACAGTCCCCTTCTATTGAGGGATCCCTCAAATAATTTTATTTGAGGGACGCCCTTTAGAGTACCCTACAATTCTTTTCCCAATAATCCAAACCATCTATTTTTTAGGTATTCATTCATAGATCATCCTTACAAAAAATTAGACAAATCGGAAACCGTTTCGACATCCAATTGTGTCTTACAAAATCAATGAACACGGTGCTTTAAGAAAAGTACTAAAATTTCAATAACTCAATTGAGTGGTCACATGATATCGGATTCAAGTGATTTTTTGTAGAGATGATCTTTGAATGAGTATCTACAAAATAGACGGTTTGGATTAGTGAAATACAATCCGGAGTGGGGCCTACAAGAGGTGTCCCTCAAATAAGCTTATTTGAGGGATCCCTCAATGGAAGCTCTCTGTATATATATATATATATATATATATATAGTGGGATCCTTTTTGTCTGTTAAATTTTTTTCCCTGATTTTCATTTATCAATAAGAGTAGTTTAGAGCATTATCCATTACTATTAGGCCATTACCCGAGTCTATTGTCCCTTTTTGATTTTTTTACTTTTTCAGAGTTATTAACCATATAAATAATTTAGCACTTTCACGTTAAATAATGTACTATACACGTATGTACTTTATTCGAATTTTTCCGGTTCCGTATTTTACTAACTATGAATGAATGTGCATGAAGCTTTGTTTGCAAGCAAGGTTCCATTCAAACCAGATCCAGGATAATATCCTGGGACACTCGTATGACACCAATATTTGGATGTTGAAGCTCAGAACATCCAGATAGATAATTCATATACATTATTAACAGCTCTTGAGCATGCGCAATTTGGGACTGAAGCCTGCTCTGGTGGATCTCCAGGAAATGATTCCTACATCATGTCACTACCTCCATCAACTTCATTATTTGCTTCATCCAAGCTTTTATGTTTAGAGTGGTCTATGTAAACCACTTCCACCACAACTTTTTACTTTTGAGCTGATATCTGCACACTTTTTACTTTTGAGTCGAGCTAAAATTCTGAGAGGTCACTGCACCTGTGATTTGAACTTCATCCATACGGTCCAATTTCAAAGAAAGCCTTGACAATGAAGCTGAAATTCATTCCTTAACTGTGAGTCCAGGGTATCTCTCAACCACTGTTTTGTTATTTTCAGATACTTATGCAGTATTATCCACATTCTGGGACTCCACTACTTCTAATTCCCTTCTGCAGGCACCAGTTCCTTCTGGTTCTTTTGAATTGACATCGAAGAGAATTTTTCTGCTGGGATTCTTCAGGTAAAATACTGAATCCATCCAATACACAGTCATTTAAGCGCAATTTATTTTCCTGGAAAACCTGTTCTCCAACACAGCAGGATATCGGAAGGTCTAGTTGTTCGGTATTTTCGTTTCCACAATCAGTTATCACCAGTTGACAATTTTCTATTCGCTCTGTATTCACCAGGCAACGCGAAATCCACCAAGGTCTATCTACTGAGATGTAGAGAGGATCAACAAGCGTCAAATAGTGAACTCTGTGGATAAACTCAGGCCCAGTCCAAAACTTATGTTCCTGTCCTCCCTCCAACAAATATTGTGGGAATCATTAATGAAAACTTTATTGAGACCTAAGTTAGAATTAAATTATTTAAAGATATGCAAGAGAAATTAGACACTCAACATACACTGACAAATGCAGTGCAAAGTCATTCCAACCTTATTTTCTGAAAAGAGGCGATAAGTAGGGTAGATCATATATCAGAGCAAATGGCTAACTTTAAGAATAAGAAAAACAACAATGTTTTATCTTGTTCACGATATGCTAAAAGCTTTCCATGATAAAAAGAACTTGTTTGTTGTGCTGTATATGCAATTAGAAGACTATAACCTATTATCACTAATTAATTATAATACCGCAGTTCTCTAAAAAATAAAAAAATAAAAAATTATAATACTGCAGTAATCGTTATAGGTATTAATTTCAAGCTAATGAACCACCAAAGCATCCATGCTACGCACATAAAGAACGAAGTAGGAAACCAGGAATGTTTCAGAAAAAGTAGACTTGTTCAATGATTAACCATCTTTCTCAAAAGCTTTCTTTCCTTTTTCTTTAGATACCATTTTCCATGACTAAACAACTAGCTCTGATAAGTAACTGAAAGAAATGCTCCCAGCAATTTTTATTAAGCGCAACGCAGAACACACACAAACGCAATCCAACAACACAATCTTGACAGATAAACTATATGACCTGCAACAGTTTGTTTTCAAATCTTATGAAAAATCAGATGGTAGGTACAACTATTGATGTATTCATCCATGGATTGTCGATCCCCATTCAATCAATTAGGTGGGACGTTAAAAATAATATTCTATCATGGGTCATATACACATATATGCCAAAAGTTTATGTACATCAGTATGACATCTTCCAAATCTCAACATTCTGTCAGGTGTGTAAAACTTCTCCAATTAATCTTAAATACAAGATGCCAATTATTTCAGAATTAAAATTGTGTAAGAAAGAGGAAATGTCAATTGGACTTCCTAGGCTCAGTTTGGGATTGCTGTCACTTTTAAAAAAAGTTGCTTTTGCTGTGCTTTAAAAATAATTAGATGTAAAGTAAAGTAGCTCCATGTTTGGTAAACAATATTTTTAAAGTACTGTTAGTACAAAAAGCAGTGTCAAAACCGTTTGGTAAATTTTAATATAAAATTGTTGTAACTATAAATAATGACTAAAATAAACATGATGTTGAACGTGTTATGTACTAATCATATGGTGGTAGTGGTGGTGATGGAGTGGAGGTGGTGGTGGTGATGAAGGTGGAGTTGGTGGTTGTGGTAGTTGTGGTAGTGGT